>NC_066619.1:58893394-59193394 GCF_025201925.1 Gopherus flavomarginatus | reverse complement strand
TTCAAGGAACTGTTTGGTTTATTTCAGTGACAGTTATGTTTCAACACTACAGTTGGATTCTTCCCACAGTAGTCAGAAGTATCAATAGACTGGACTTACTTTACACTCTGTTTGCAGCTGCTGTGTCTCTTTTCGCTCTTTGACCATCCTCCACACTGCTAAACTTTGATGATATTTAAGCATCTTCAAGGAAAAGTACATAGCGACTGTTTCAACACTGTCTTTTTTTCTATGCTGTACTGGACATTACCAGGTAGGAGGATGGAAAGGCCTAGGTAGGTCTCAGGTCTTCCTTCTGTTCAATAGCAATGACAAGTTAAAGGATAAATTTCATTATTTTACATTTTAGGAGACATTTTATAATCCTAGCTGCCAACAATTTTGAATCCTATCAGGTATGACTTTTTTTTAATTATTTTTTAGCATTAAAAATGCTTGTTTGGTTTTAGTCACATAGTACAATTGTTTCTCTCCAAGGATAATCTTATTAGATCATATTTTCAATTCTATGGAGCCAAAGCTTTATTTATATTAAAGAAAAGAAATCAAGCTATGCATTGGTTAGATGTGGTTTATTTCACTTAAGCCACATGTAGGAAAATTCCAGATACATAGCTCTTTATATGGGGGGTATTTGTTACACATGTGTAATGACCTTTAAAAATAAAAAGGAGATGATATCAACACCTCAGCTAATTGGTGGGGTAGAAGTACTAAAGGGCCAACCTTGCTGTACTGTCAGACAATGGACAAGTCACACGTTCCCACAAACCAAAGAATTTTTTTTCTGAATAAATTATTCATGGTGAATTATTGACAGAGTTCCATTGGGACCATAAAAGGGATCTTTCCAGATGTGTCCTATCATAGTTTTTCCAGTGGTAGAGGGCAATCTTTATATAAATTATGTTTCTGTCAGAACGTCCTCTCTTAAACCCTTTTTATATTAACACAAGCTACTCATTAAAGTGTACACAGTGAAAAGGCAATAGTGCTAATCATACCTTCTTAAAGAAAATTCATCATACAAATAATTGAAATCTTATTCTTTCTGCTGAAGCAGGGAACCATGTGTTAAATCAGCAGTGCCCTTCTCTTCCATTGCCCCTTAAAACTTGAGGGCCCTTCCTGACTACTCCACTGTCCTTCCTAAACACCAAAGGCCTATCTTCCTTCTCCTCCACTAACAAGCCCCAACTACCCTTCTTCCTGCTCACTTTCCTCTGCTTCTAGGTATATATTTTATGTAAAAAAAAAAAACAGAAAACAAAGGAAACAAAACAATAAAAAGGTAATTTAAGGTTAATACACTGTGTTTATTTTGCTTATATTTTCTTTGATTTCTTGGCAGGAAGCCAGGGGGCTAATATGTGTGGGAGGCTATTTTAAGCCCTGTGAGGAGGGGTAAATGATCTGGCCAATTACAGCCAGAGAAAAAATTGGGAGGCTGAAATTTTGGGGATGATTATGGCCTAAGATGGTCATACCAGCATTTTGTTTGACATGAAAAACACCATCCAAAAGCTACAAAGGCCTGATATTGCAAGGTGCAGAGCACCCTCGACTGCTACGATCTTCAATGGGCATAAAAGCTGCTCAGCACCTCAAAGGACCAGGCTCTAACTACAGAAATGCTGTGCCTATCTTGCATGCATTGGTTGAAATATTAAGCATACTTCTAAAGTTGCTTGGAGAAAGAGGATATGATGATTATTTACTGGAATTCAGTGAGATTTAGTAATATGGGCAGAGACCAACAATGGATCGAAGCCCTAAAGGGGATATTTATAAAAGTTATATGATTATGAAAAAAAGGATTTATTGTTCAGTAGCAAGCTTAAATACAGATTTAATCACCATCAACTTTAAAAAGTCTAGTTCCAATATATTCTTCACAAATTTCACTGATTAGTAGCTAACTGAAAAATGGGAATTCATTCCAAAAAAAATTTTTTTTAAACATTACATTTTTGGAAGATTTTGATCCTGACTTGGATGAAATGTCAAAAGCCATGAAATATTTCCCTGGAAAGAATTTCAATAAAATTTTGTTTCAAGATAGAATTTTCAGGCTTCCTGGATGCTTGCCTTAGACTTAGAGAGCCTGGCCACTCAGTTCCTCCTTTCCCCTCAAGATCCAAGAGCCAGAGAAAGAGAGTCAGAGTGCTCCACCTCCACTCTTCCCCTCAAGCTCAGGAGCCCAAGAGACAGAATACCCAGGACTCGCTGGGTCCAAGAGCGGGAGAGGAGTGTACAGATGGAACACCTAAGGCTTTCTGGCTCTCTGTCTTCCAGACCTGGTGAGAGCCTGGGGATCTCAGCCTGGCAGCCCTCCAGGAAAGCTTTTGTCAATTTCACAGGTGGAAAGTGAACCTGACAAGACCCTCTGAAGCAGATAGTTGGGAGCCATCATTTCAATTTTCCTGATGGAAAAATCAAAAATGTTTAGCAAAACTGAAATTCTCTCACAGAAAGATTTAGTTTTGAAAAAAGGATTATTTTTTTTGTCAGAAAAATCATTCCAACAAAAAAATTCTGACCACTTCTGCAGCTTGATTATCAGAACCTAGGTAGATTTTGCAGAACTGATAATTAGACAAACCATCTTTTTACTTCTCAAGTGATCACACTTGATGTGAAAGTCACTGAGGCCATGAAGTAACATGCATTTTTGCAGTCGGTTTTCAGATCAAAGCCACACTTTAAAGGATTGGGACTCTAGCTGTTATAGAATAATGAAACACAAAAGAGGAGGAACAAAGGAAAAATGAAAGTCCATAACATAATACCAAAGTCTAACTTTTGTCTCCTTTCTTCTGCTGTTTCTCATGTTCAAAACCATATAGCCAGTTCAAAAGCTCTAGTCCATTCCTCAAACTTTGTTTGTTCTGCAGTTCCTATCCAGACATTAGCCACCAGCCTTCCAGAAAGAAAAACTACAAACCTATCAGGAACCATATAAATGGGCATGCTAGCACAATCATCTGGAATCCACAAACACTCCCAACAACATTCCCTCAAAAAATCCATGTCTGCAGCCAGTGAAACAACTCTCTGTTCCATGATGAACTCTTTCCTGGTTGGTCACGACAGACATCATCCTCTTTCAGAAACAGTTGAAAAACTATAGAACCTATTCATACCTGGGCCTAAATACATATCAGCTGGTTGAAAAAATATGTAAATCCTAGCCTAAAAGGGTTTGTTTGGGACACATTTCTGTTACAAATCACCAGCAGGGCCTTCTTGTCACCTTTCCCTTTCTAAACCTACCTGGTCTCCAGAAGCCCCCTTATTTCTTGAATAACCATTGGATTTCCCCTGCCCATTGGATTTTTGGGAAGAGGGAAATGACTACAATTCAGACACCAGGAAATATCAGGATTCAGGAAATGTAAGCTAGAATGTGGAGGTATATGACCTGTCACAGACTTTTTGGGGAGGTCTTCTGTGGATGGACAGGATAATGTAATGGTTAGAGTAAGGGATTGGGAGTCATGAAAGACCCATAACCTGTTTCTGACTGGCACTGATTCACTTTGTGACGTTGGAAAAAATTACTTTCTTTCTCTGTGCTTCTGTTTTCCAGTCTGTAAAATGGGGCTAATACTTACCTACCTTTGTAAAGTACTTTAAGTTCCTTGAATGAAAGATACTATAGAAGAGTACAAAGTAGTATTTTTCAAGTCCGAAAAGTCCTGTTACATCAGGGCCTCATGTAAGTTTAGCACAGGATTCAATGTTGGTTTTGAAAAACAAAATTTACCTCTTATTCCTTTGTGAAGCTGAAGTCAATATTAATATTTGGCTTTCTCATAGCAACTTCTACTACATATTCCACATTATACTACTATATTAGCATTTCTACAGACCTTTAAGATCCAGCTCAATGCTGTTGAAACATTTCTTGAACAGTTGCCCTCAGACAATTCATGTGCTATTTTTATATGTTAATATATTATATTTGGTTGCTTGCTCAAATGATGCTAAGTTTAATTATGTTAATCTTAGGCTGTGCATTAACTGAATTGCCTCTTGACCCAGCTTAGCAGAAACGGAGAAGTCATGCTATATGTCAAGTAAATAATGTGGAAACAAAGCTTTTTCTTACAGGCTTAATGCTAAAACCTTCCTTCAAATCATATGATTTCTTTAGATCACATTCCAGCTCTACCCACCTCATATAAGGCATAAGTGATAAGTGCAGCTATGAAAAAAATTGTTCAGCCAGCTCAAAATCTGTTATATCTATGGGTTCAAAAGAACATGTAGAGGTTTTTAGTTTTTTTCGGCATTTTGGAAGTTGATATAATTAGATCTCTCTAGAAGGTACACATTACACCTCCACACTAGATTCTGTTCTTACTTACACCAATGTAAACCTGAGGCAATTCCAGCAACTTCCATGGAATTATTTCAAATTTATACAGGTATGAACTAGACCAGAATCTGGCTTTTACATTTACTAAAATAATGTGTACTTGTGAAAATCTGAACTCCAATTCTCTGGCAACCTGTTCTGTTTTCTGTAGTTATTTGGTTCTGAATTCTGCAGCCAATGCTATAGCAACTTTGAGTAAATAAAAAAAAATAGAGGTTATTCAGAGAATGAAATACAAAAATAAATGATAGTATAATATTAACTGGGTCAAATTCTGCTCTTAGTTACTGCAATGTAAGAACAGGATTCTGCTGTTGTATTTATTTTAAAATTAAATCAAATTTATTTTATGCTGCCTTGAAATTTCCCAATTTTCAGAGTACCACGTTTGTAATGAAAACGTACAACTGCATTCTAGGGGACATCAGCATGGACACTAAAGGTTTAACCACTTAGGAAGTATCATTTGGGGCTTTGGGCACTTAAGAGGAATGGGGGTAGTTTGAACTTCAGTACTGTGAAGGGACTTTTTCATTCCCTCTAGTGTAGGCAGGGCTGTAACTCAATTTTTGGTGGGAGAGCGGGTCAGAGAAAATATTTGAAATCAGGAGTTTGATTGGAACCAGAGGTTGAACTGCACAGGTGAAAAAGTAAATTCTGACCCCAAAACCAAGCTCAGCCCATTTAATATAGGAAAAAATGTCTATTCACAATTTATCTTCATTATATCACCAGACCCTCTTTATTCTTTCATCAGCAGTGAAGCAGTTAACACCACTGACTTATCATTAGACTTCAGACAGCCTGAAGCAATATGCTGGGGAGAGATGTGAACTGCTCTATTTATCAAAACTGAGTGTTAACTCTGAAGTGTAATGGTGACTATTCATACGTTACCTTTTTCCACTGCTGTTCAAAGCTAGCAAAAATAAGGAGGAATATAAATATAATGAATACTTGTACAACCTACTCAGTGGTATCTCACTTTGGCATCACAAGTAATGGAGTTTAGAAGAGCACCAAAAACATTTTTTCCTCTGAATGCCAACCTCCTCTCATTAGTAAGCCAACACCAATATTGCTCCGACACCTACCACTATATCTAGCAACAATTATTTCATCTACAATGATCAGATGTTAAATAGTCAACAATACTCACACAAAAAATGACATCAGCTGGCCTTGGAATTAGAACACTATTGAGATAAATGGAGGACTCTCTGAGCTCTTGTTTCTGTTCGCAAAACCCTGTAAGACAACACAGTCCATTTACATTGGTTCACATCTGGAAGATTTCCTTTGCAATCAAATGAATAATTCTATTTTTTTTTAATGAAAACTTGATTCAGCCACACTACTCTGTAGTAGCTGGTGAATTCGAAGGCAAATTCCATGGGTAGAAAACACAGTGCCCTAACAGGAACCTTCAAAAATGATTTTCTGAAGACCATTGGTGGTTTCATGCAAATGATAAGTTGACAGAGATTGTAACAGATTTATCATTCTGATCTTCTTTTAAAAATCAGTTGCATGTCTAGGACACCAGTTATATAGTTGCACGCTGAAGATGGATATTTTAGAAATAATATAGCTTTTTATGTTCAGAAGTAGTTGTTTTTGTGCAAAATGTATGGTATGAATATAGAACTTCAGTACTTGCTTATACTCATGCATTTATATCTTGAAGATACAACTCAGACACTTTTGAAATTTACAGCTTAATTCTACTTTCAGTTACACTGATGTAAATCCAGAACTGCCCTACTGCTTTCAGAAGAGTGATGCTGGATTTACTTCTAAGTAACAGAATGGAAACTGGCCCCAAGCTTACAGATAATGTATCATGAAACCTATGTTAGCAACTCAGACTAAAAGGGAGAGTTTTTGATTTTGAACAATTTGCATGTAAAACAAGTAAACTTATTAATGTGGCATGCTCATCCTTTGGAACTTCACTCAAAATTCAATAGTTAAATATTATGGTCAGATAAGCCACTGGCCCTCATTTTTATATATTAAGAAATAGGCAATATTTCAAAAATATAATTTAATTTATTGTTGCTAAATCACTATTTCACAAACACTGCTATCACAGTGTCAGAGGGGTAGCCTTGTTAGTCTGGATCTGTAAAAGCAGCAAAGAATCCTGTGGCACCTTATAGACTAACAGACGTTTTGGAGCATGAGCTTTTGTGGGTGAATACCCACTTCATCAGATATATGTAGTGGAAATTTCCAGGGGCAGGTATATATATGCAAGCAAGCTAGAGATAATGAAGTTAGTTCAATCAGGGAGGATGAGGCCCTGTTCTAGCAGTTGAGATGTGAAAACCAAGGGAGGAGAAACTGGTTCTGTAGTTGGCAAGCCATTCACTGTCTTTGTTTAATCCTGAGCTGATGGTGTCAAATTTGCAGATGAACTGAAGCTCAGCAGTTTCTCTTTGAAGTCTGGTCCTGAAGTTTTTTTGCTGCAGGTTGGCCACCTTAAGGTCTGCTATAGTGTGGCCAGGGAAGTTGAAGTGTTCTCCTACAGGTTTTTGTATGTTGCCATTCCTAATACCTGATTTTTGTCCATTTATCCTTTTCCGTAGCAACTGTCCAGTTTGGCTGATGTACATAGCAGAGGGGCATTGCTGGCACATGATGGCGTGTATTACATTAGTGGACGTGCAGGTGAATGAACCGGTGATGGTGTGGCTGATCTGGTTAGGTCCTGTGATGGTGTCACTGGTGTAGATATGTGGGCAGAGTTGGCATGGAGGTTTGTTGCATGGATTGGTTCCTGAGCTACAGTTACTATGGTGCGGTGTGCAGTTAATGGTGAGAATATGTTTCAGGTTGGCAGGTTGTCTGTGGGCGAGGACTGGTCTGCCACCCAACGCCTGTGCAAGTGTGGGATCATTGTCCAGGATGGGTTGTAGATCCCTGATGATGCGTTGGAGGGGTTTTAGCTGGGGACTGTATGTGATGGCCAGTGGAGTCCTGTTGGTTTCTTTCTTGGGTTTGTCTTGCAGTAGGAGGCTTCTGGGTACACGTCTGGCTCTGTTGATCTGTTTCCTCATTTCCTCATGTGGGTATTGTAGTTTTGAGAATGCTTGGTGGAGATTTTGTAGGTGTTGGTCTCTGTCTGAGGGGTTAGAGCAGATGTGGTTGTACCACAGTGCTTGGCTGTAGACAATTGATCATATGATGTGCCCAGGATGGAAGCTGGAGGCATGAAGGTAGGCATAGCGGTTGGTAGGTTTTCGGTATAGGGTGTTGTTAATGTGACCATCACTTATTTGCACCGTGGTATCTAGGAAGTGGACCTTCCATATAGATTGGTCCAGTCTGAGGTTGATGGTGGGGTGGAAGCTGTTGAAATCATGGTGGAATTTTTCCAGAGTCTCCTTCCCATGGGTCTAGATGATGATGTCATCAATGTAGCGTAGGTAGAGAAGGGGCATGAGTGGACGAGAGCTGAGGAAGCGTTGTTCCAGGTCGGCCATAAAAATATTGGCATATTGTGGGGCCATGCGGGTTCCTATAGCAGTGCCACTGATCTGGAGATATATATTGTCATCAAATTTGAAATAGTTGTGTGTGAGGATAAAGGCACAGAGCTCAGCAGCCAGTTGTGCTGTGGCATCATCAGGGATACTGTTCCTGACCACTTGTATTCCATCTGTGTGTGGGATGTTTGTATAGGGAGCCTCTACATCCATGGTGGCTAGGATGGTGTTTTCTGGAAGGTCACCAATGCATTGTAGTTTCCTCAGGAAATCAGTGGTGTCACAGAGATAGCTGGGAGTGCTGGTGGCGTAGGGTCTGAGTAGAGAGTCCACATATCCAGCAGTCCAGACTGCTATCACACATCTCCAATAAGGAGTTATTTGGTTATGCACAGTAACATTCATCAGCACAGATTCAGTGAATCAGGTGGTGTTTCTGCTATTACCAAGACTGTCTGAAGTCTTCCGTAGTTTTGTGCACTTGGCCAGATTTCATCCTATACACTCAAAATATGAAAGTAAAGGAAAGAAACCATAAAATTGTTTATCCTCCTTTTCTTGCTCATATGGCTCAACCAAATTTGCTTATTTGAAGTGACCCAGCCATCTCAACTTGACCTCAGTTTAGAGGCCAGAGAAACATTAACACCATGCTAAAATGCACAGGACCAAATAACACCTGAGCTCAGGACAAAAAAGTTAGCATTGTAAAGCACACACTTTCACTCAGCCATTTAGCCTAACAAGAACTCATGTAATAATTTTTACATTGATTTCAAATACATTTTGATACAAATAAAAAAAAATACATATGCAAATGGAGTTTAAAAAACAATTGACCTAGATTATGCTGTATCACACTTACGGCCAGTAAGTGAACTGTAATTTTAGTATTATAATAATAATGTAAAAAGACAATGTGAGATGAGATTTTGTTTACATAACAACTATTAATTATTTAACTATTTAAACTAGCATTCGATATTTATAATCTTAATATGCTCACAAAATGTCCTTAATATTAAATGGGAAAATTATATGATTATTAAATATGGTATAATATGGTATAACAGAATCAGTGTTTCACTGGCTGTTTACAGTGGATCACTAGTGCCCCCTTCTGATATGAAGTGTGAAGAAATATTATTACAGTTTTATATAGCTTACTTTACAGTATGTCCTTAAGTACAGCTATTTCTGATCTGATTTGCATTATTTTCCTCTTACTTTTAATATTAAAAATATCTTTTTTAAAGGATAGATAAAATAAACAAATCCTACCTATTCTCCCCCTCCAAAACTGCCCCTGGGTGAAAAGAAAAAGATCCACTCCACATTGTATTGTATTATATTGTAAAATATAACCTATATATCTGACTTAAAACACATAGTCAAGCTATTATTTTTAGTCTACTATATAATCTAAATTTTTGAAACAATCTTGTTTTCTATTCAGCTTTTATTAATAAATAATAATTATTATTATTATTATTGACACCACATACCTGTGTATGGGAGAAAATATAACACAGCTTCCCATGATTAATCACATTAAAAGTCCTGTTGCCAGGACTTGCTACAGAACTGAAGCTGACAGGAATAGAGAAACGCTCATTCATTATAGTCCCTTCCTTGTGACTTAGTATGAAGGGCAAAAGGGTAGCATGATAGATATAAAATATATTGTCTACAATGTTGATTTCTGTATCTTAATACTTGTTTGTATTCATATTGAATGTTCATACTCTGTATTAATAGTTATATTTTAATTTCTCCATTTGAATTGTAATTATATTCTACTGATCAACCCAAGGATCTGGTCACAGTGTTGCAATATGAAGGGAATTATATATCCTGAAACAGAGATCAAAGAGATTCTTCCTTTATGGAGCCACCACTTGAAGTGAACTTGGTACCTTTCTTTCCTTATACAGAATCTCTGTGAAAAAAAGTAAACGTGGAAATGAAGTTCTGGGATGTTAAATACTTATTCTTTTTTTTTTAAAGCATCACTTTATTTATTTTGCATATGCTCTTGTTTGATTTTACAAATTGATTGCACTAAACTTCAGAAACCTTTGGTAGATAATACCACTAACAAATCAACAGCAGGCTTCTGTGCTACTAAAATGAGCCCAGCGCACAGTTAGAAGCTGCTTCTGCAAAGCCAGCCTACAGTAGCTGAGATCAACACCAGGAACAAATGATTGTTATAATCAGAAATGCTGACTTCAACAGGTTCATCAAAAGAACCGCAATAAACTTGAGAGCCAGTATATGCATATGGACTCCCATCATTTTTTTTATAATATGCTTAAATCAGAAAAATAATCTCCACGTTAATCTGATATTTCCACTGCCTGCACCTGGGTAGCCTGAACATTTACAGCAACAACCATTTCACACATAAAAACAACTGGTTCAGTTTTTGTAATACAAAAGAATCAACACAGCAGGTTACACTAACTGCATGTACGTTGATATATTTGGATTTGTGATGCTGAGTGTCACAACTATAAAGAAGCTGATTTCATGAAATGTGGACAGAAACAGAAGTAATGACTCTGTGGCAATAAATAGAAGATAACAGGTATTCTTCTCTTGGCAGACAACTAATCAGAAATATGCCGTGTATTTGGCAAACTCGTGCCTCCTCTCTCTTTTTTTAGCTACTTCATGGGTAAAACAAATCCAACAATTTTTCTCTGCAACAATGATCTCAGGTGTTTTTATGTATAGCCCTAGGAAGTATTCTGCTTCCTTACCCTAGGAAAGTAAGAAAAAGGAAAAAACACACCCGAAAGAGACAACATCACATTATTTAGCAACAGTTGTACTGCTTTCTAGGCCTCCATCACCTGACCTCTGAATGGCCAAAAACTATCAACACCAATGGGAATAATTTTGTCACAGTCAAAAAAGCAGACAGAGCGACAAAAAAACGGGACAGAACAAATACACTGACTTCTCTGTCTGAATAGCGTTTTCTATAAGAACCTTGTGCAGTGCTTAAAAGCAGCATATATATTTCCTTATGTTTAATTTCAAAGTAATGATAAATTCATGTTAAAAACAAAAATAATTTTAAAAAGGAATCAATTGTTTAAAAAATATTTAGGAAGTCTGCTTTTGACAAAATCTGGCTAAAAAGTTTTTGTTGGAAGATAATATTAGCTATGTATTATTTGACAGAAGGTTTATTCTAAATGTTGTAGTTGTCAGATTCTTAGTATTTCTTAAATAGAGGACATAATTTGTATAGACATCGTAAAATTAAAAAAATATACTGAAACCTTACTCCTTTGTTGCTACAGTTCCTACTATAGAATATTTAATTCACATGGCTGCATTTAAAAGAAAGAAAAAAACATTTAAATTGTGACAATTTACCAAGAATAGATTCAATGACAGTTATGTTGGAGAAAATTTAGAAGTAGTGGATTATTACAGTGGATACATCAGCAATAGAAATCATGTAGTATTTAATTGATATAGAGGTTTTCTTATTATTTAAAATAGAACAGGGATCTGCTAAATTTATCTAACATGAGCACTTGCACTCCAGCCACATTACTCCTAGCTCTATACATCCTGATTAATTCCAAATTATCACTGTTTTTGAGAATTTTTGTTTCTGATAGACTGTTAGTAAAAATGAATTTTAAGAATGAATGTCTACCACTCTGCTTTGAAACTATTGTCCAGTACAGTATAATTGTTTTGCAATAATAATCACCGTTTCACTGAATTTTTCAAGTAACAATCATATATATATATATATATATTAATGCCAACATATTTCCTTGATTAACACTTAATGCACAACCCACCCAAACTCACCAAAGATGCTCCAAGGTGCAACAAATAATTGGACATTTAGGAATCACATTACAGCCGAATGGTATAGGGGGGCCGTGGAGCACTAGTAGGTGGTGAGATGCCTCGCTGAACTCCTAACACTGAAGAGTGTGTTAGGAGTGTATTCTACCTACCATAGATGTGCTGTGGGGCACTGGGAGGGTGAGGATCTGTGTACACTCATAACACAGAACATGATTTTGCCCTGAACAATTTAGTTCCATAATTTGGTGACACTCTGCTGGCCAACATACAACAAACCAGATTCTGAGAAGAGTACCAGACAGGAGATTCATTTTTCAGTATGTACTGGGCCTGCGTCTGACCTTATTATGCTAATTGTACGTCAGCGTAACTCCACTGACTTCAGAGTTATTCCTGATTTCCACTAGTGAGAGTGACGGACTTAGGCTTGTACTTTGCTTACAGTTTGACTCACAGCTTACATACTTTCAGTGAATGTAGTCAATAGGTCTTCTAATATGTTCAATTGTCATCTTTTGCTTGACCCATTTTCTGTCAAATCAGTGTGGCTGTAAAAAGTAATAGAAACATGCATGTGAGAGGAAGAAAGGGAGATATCTGAATTTTTTTTTATGTAGAATTTTATATGACAATAAGGGCAGTGGCTTTCTATTATCACCTCATCCTGCTTCAGGCATTCAAGTCCTTCCTCATCTGCACAGCTGCAGTTTTTAGCAACACTATATCTGAGGCGGCATCTTTTACATGCCACTATTTATCCAAACATTCAAGAGAAAGTTGGGCCTGCTGCGGAAAGCCAAATCCAAATCCAAAAATCTCCCCTGAATCTGCATGAGTGGAGAGCTCATACAAATGAGGACTACACTGCTTCCCTGGTTCCTTTATTCCCTGAAATTGGTTCAAATTCCCAACTCCTCACCAAGACTTAGACCATGGCAATTACCCCAGCCCTGGAATAAGTCCCTCCCAGTGGCCAGCCTGACATACAGATTGGAATTGTTTATGACAAATTTTCCTAAGAGTAAGAACTTTGCTCCTGTCTCGGAACCAATGTCCAGCAGTGCTGCTGCATGGCTCTTTCCCTTCTTCCCTCCACCATCTCCAGCTTTGCACAACTTTGTGTAGGAGGGGAGGGGTGCTTTGCTAGCCCCCATTACAGAGCTGGAAGGACTTAGCAGCAGCCAGCTAGGGAGAAGTGTATTTGTAAGACAGAAGTTTGACCAAAAGAACAGCTAGCTTGGTGAACAAAGAAAGGGGTGGTGTATGGGAAGGGGGCAGGAATGTGAGGGAAGCAATTTTCTTGGGGTCTGAGAAAGTAATGTGTTTTATGAGAAAAACCACCTTAGCCTTAGCAAGGTTGAAACTCACATTCACCTAGTAATCCTAGCAGCCAGCTTTCTTCATCTCTGAATGCTGGCTGTGAACACTGGCCCTCTGCAAGAACTTAAAAGGATGTTCTGGGAATGCTGAAAGCATCTAAACATGCATCAGTTATAATGCTAATGTTTCAAACTCAAATGCTACTCAATTGGCTTCTTTTGGTGACTAGTATTGTAATTCCAGGAACGGGAGGTTATGAACAGAAATGCAGCCTGGTTGTCAGTTGACACGAGTTAATTTTCAGGCAGAATGTTTTATAGGAATTGAGTGTCCAAATCCCCTTGGCAGCTTTGAAAAATCTCAGCCTCAGTTCCCGCAGCCTGTCTCTGGTGTCCTCCTTCCAACTCCACCTCCTTTATGACTAACCTCCAAGGTTACAGTTCTTTTTCTTTCGTATGGCTGGGGTAGAGCAGCAACAACAATTTCACCTGAAGTTGATGGAGCCAAATGGTTACATCAGGAGTAGTAGAATTTATTGCAGTGATGCCTCCTTTATATCTATAAACTCAATCAGCAACTCAACAATGTTACAGTAGAATAGGAAGAACAGTCTAGTTAGCTCTGTGCTCGTACCCACGGTGCTGTGGTGGTGACTGGCTGACAAGCTACTATAGTACTAGAGCAAAGATAATCACTCTTACTGTTTTGAATGGAGAGAACTTTCTAGAGTACACTTTAACATGATATAAAAAACAAAGCAGAATACTGTATAAAATATATGGTGCATAAAGCAGTCTTTTGCTTGAAGAGTCCTTATAGGTTGTACATTATATTGCAGTTAGAAATGTGCAGCTGAGTGTTGCTATCATATATACGCATGTATGCGTATTTGCTTGTGTATGTCTGTTGTGTGTAAAGTCTAGAGAGATTGTTCCATGTTAACGAGAGCCAAGGAATTCTTCTAGCAGTATCGTGCATAAATGATAATCACATCATTTAAAGCTGGCCAGGGGCAGGTTTAACTTGCATGCCATCCTCAAAAGTGCATGTTTTTTTCCTTTTCTTTGAGAGAAAGAAGAATAGCTATAATTGTGCTCTTTTTTACAGGTTTCATTCCATTTTGTATGTTCACCGCCCTTTTTAAAGAATGGATTTGCACCCTTCTGAAAAACTATAAGTGGAATGCATGTTATTTCCTTAATGGAAGAATACTGATTTTGCAGAACTAAAATGATAATGCTTCCGAATCTCTCCCTCAAATGCATTACAGGAAATTCTAGTATATGTAGCCTGAAAATTACAGCAGATCATGACACTAGAGCCCACATACTCTATTCAAGTAAAACTGCAGAGAAGGGAAAGTCTTAAGAACAGCTGTTCCCAGGCTGCTTTTATAATTATTTGTTGCGCATAACAGTGCAAGACAATACTTGCCCCAAAACATTGTAAATAAGGGGATGTTACAAGATAGCTGCCTCACCCTTTTCTGTGCCCCCTCCAACCAAGGTTTCACGGATTTCCAATAAATTTTTTTCCTACCACACAAAGTAGTAAATGGGTAAACACTTTAATACCAGCTATCTACCAAAAAGTCTCAGCCATTTAATATAGCAAGTAATTTAACACAGCAGTAATTAATGCTTTTTCTAAACCCAATGCTTGTCATTGTGCAAGTTCTAGTTTGATTTGAATTCTGGATGAAGCTCTCATTTTGCTTTATTCCATTCCTATCAAGTTGTATGGGAACTGCTTCCGAAATAGCTTCCTTCCAGTGGGTCTAGATCTAGGTGTAATGATCAGATGCAATATTACCTACAGTCTTTGCAAAATAAAATATGTAACTATCAACACCTGGATAAAATGCCATGCTCTGAGATCCTGTTTTAAATCAAAATCAACAACTTAAAGTAAATAAGTATCTTGATAAACCAGTATTCAGTCTTGGCTTTAAGGACAGGAAAAATGTTCTACTAACCCAAAAACTGAATGACCCCAATCTTCCCTCTTCTATTCCTCTCCCCATCCCAACCAAAAGGATCCAATATAAATTCACCAAACAAAGAAAATGTGGGAAACTGATTTGTTGTCGTATATTTATATGGCCGGTACATAATTAACAGAGTGTTGAATTCTTTGTGCATCTCCGGAACAGCAACAATATGATAAAAAAAATTGAAATCCCCCTACATATGGATTCTTCTTCCCTGTATTCTGCCCCAGACCATTACTTCTATGAATTACCATAAGCAAAAAAGAAGCCATTTGCAAGGGTTACAAGTGTAAGAATCATTTTAAAATAATATGATTTCATCTAAGTTTTAGTTAAAATTGGTAAAGATGCAAAAATTTCCCTGGTGACATTATATTTGAAATAATAAATCACTTTTCAGGAATGATTTTCTCTAACTCAAATAGCAAACTACATCTTTAAATTTGTACATTCTATTAGTTACTCCTGTTATTTCTTTTATTACTAAATTAATCTTAGGAGGTGCCCTTCAAGCATTTCTATCCTGATGTGGGGTGGAAAAAGAAGCTTGCATGCTCTGATAGTGACTGCTCCTTGAAAACAATAATTAGGTGGTGAAAAGCGCACCAGACAGTGTCAAAAGCCACAAAATCCCAGTCTCCAGTTTGATCAGCTCGTTGATAGGATATGCAAATACCGGTTCAGAAACAGAGAAGCAGCAGCGATATAGATCTGCATGTTTGTACTATGTCAGTTTAAATGCAAGAAAAATAAGATGATCAAATTAAAAAAAAATGACTCCTCATTCCACAAATCTCTTAGTCATTAGCACTTTAGAACAATAGCTCACTTCCCCAAACAATTAATTAGGCTGTATCATGTGATTTTGAGCAGAAAAAAAAAGAAAAATACAGGCTAAAATTAAAACACCAATTTAAAAAAAAAATCTTCCCAACGTCTCTTGACCTTTTGATGTACAAAAACTGGGGTTAGGAACTATGCCATCAATTTTTTTTAATTCTTGCTGCCTGACATGGCTTGCAAGAAAATCCAAATACCACAATAATTATTATTTCTTATTAGTTACAGACAGTATATTCTGTACTTTAAAAGAAACATAGAGCCTCTGCTGCAATGATCTTATATCTAAATTAGAAATAGCCAGTGCAGATCAGACATATGAAACACAGGATGTAGGTCAAACTTCAGGTGTTGTTTGACTTAAAAAAAAAGAGTCTATTTTCTATACATAGTGACTTATCATTGAAAGGTTCCCTGGAAGGTGCATGTTTTGTGGAGAGACCTGATCAAGACTGTAAGGTCTTTGCGGCAGGGACCACCTTTTTGTCCTGAGTTTGTACAGCACTATCACAATGGAGTCTTTGTCCATGTTGGGGCTACTAGGTGCTACCGTGATACAAATAACAACTGAATGAGGGGTTTATTTGGTGACTAAGAATAGCGTAGGAGCTGCACACATTGGAAGAATCATAGAAAGCAGTTCTCCAATAATTTAGTTGTTTCTCTACAAACACAGAAGCAGAAAGAGGCTAATGAGTAAGTTGGTTTTTCTGACTATCCAGCTGTCTTCAACTTTATGGCAGACACCATCTTGAATACTATGCTTCTGTGGTTTCAATGAGAAACAAAAACAGTTATGCTAGCTAAGGTCACGTCCTTTTAGAAATAAAGCATTCTAGTCTCAATTTTTTATATAAATCATCCTGAAATTTGTACATAAGTATGAATGCACCAGTGAAAATACAAAAACTAGCCCAATATTCTCCCAAATCTTGGAATAAATATGTTGTGTCTTTTTGCTCTTTACACAACAAACATCATAGCCCGGAACCATACACACAGTGTGGAGGCCAAATAACAGCGTTTACTGAATATACACAACATGCAAAGACTAGCTGCTCTGCTTTAGTTCTGGAAGGTTCTAAAACAGAACACAGTGAGCAGCAGTAGAGGACTCTCAAAGTATTTAAAGAGTTACTACCCTATTGATCTACTACTGAATATAAATCAAACACTATGAGGTTCAAAAGCCTCTGCGCTTCCTGTTTCTAGTTAGAAATGTGCAAAAATATGACAAGAAAAGTTGGGTGTATTTCTGGCCCAATTGGAAACAGAAAATCATACAGAAAAGTTTTAGATTCTGTAGAATGAAGAAGTTTGGAGAAAGTTTGGTTAATCAGTCAACTTCTAGAGCCTTTTTGGATCTCAGCCAAGCTTTAAAATGTTTCAAGGCACACCCATTGCTACTTTGGAGGGAGGGATAGCTCAGTAGTTTGAGCATTGGCCTACTAAACCCAGGGTTGTGAGTCCAGTCCTTGAGGGGGCCACTTAGGGATGTGGGGCAAAAACCAGTACTTGGTCCTGCTAGTGAAGGCAGGGGGCTGGACTTGATGATCCTTCAAGGTCCCTTCCAGTTCTAGGAGATAGGATATCTATAATAATAATAATAATAATAATTCTATCATAAGGGTGGTTTCCAAAACTTTAGTCTACATAACTATTCCTGAGTATGATTCATCTGCGTATTTTCTCATCACAATTTTAAAATATAATCTAATTATTGTATTTGTAAACACAGTATTATAGATAGCAGCAGAATCTACCTAAAAATAGAGGGTGACTAACAGAAAGCTATATCCATTTCACATTTCTTCTCAAAAATAGGATAAGCAGCCCAATCTTTCATCCATCAAAGTCAATGGGAGTTTTGCCAATGGATAAATTGATTAAATTAAAAGAGTTTTTGAAAAATACTTCTGCAATAATTGGCCTAAAGGTGAGATCTAGTTTCTGCAGCCAGTATCTAAGCACAAGGCCTATGAACAATTACATGTGAGCATCAATTTTTCATTCCTTAAACAAATACTATTAATTCTGAAGTAGAATATTTCAATTACAGCACTTTATGTCTTCCAACTGAAGAACATTAAGCAAAACAGAGAGGTTACCTGGTTAAATTACAGAAACTCTGGGAATGCATCAAATCTTTCCAATGGGAATCTTAATTATTAAGGAACTCCAGATTGTAATTACTTCTAGCTAATTGGAGAAGAAAAATTTAAACTTACATAGAGAAAACACAGTTATAATATTCCAAAACCGTCTCTTGGTTTTTAAATGTGGCATATTATTCAGCCTGGGTCCTTTGATGTGTATTTTTCCCTCAATCCATGCTCCAACAATTCTGTCATACAGAGAACTGAAAATTAAGTTATTCTCACTAGCAATACTCCCCCACAAAGAATCTATCAACCCGTAGATATAAACCTCAGAACAATTCCTACCAGGTTTCTCATGCAAATACTGCAGAAAAACTTACAAGAGCACTTTAAGATATTGAGAACCCTTCAATACAACCCAGTATAATAACTTTTACTTGCTAATTTCTATGGGTCAGTTGCAAAGGAATAGACCTGTCAATCTTTTTCAGATGTAGCAGAATTTGTCTGTCTACAAACAGGGATACTTTGTTGTTGCCATAGAGACTAATCCTCCACTTTCCTTCTGTTGACACAGCTAGTCACAGTCTAAACTACCTGATCACACTTTTAATAGGCAGCTGACTGAAGTATCATAAAATGCTAAAAACAAGTTTGCAAGTTTGACGCATGTACTGTTGCTTAAAAAAAAAAACTTGTGTGCAAATAATTCTACTGTACTTGTTCTCTTATAAAAGTAGAATGTACAGAAATACCAACTATTTAATATTTACTTCACTCAAGTTCAAGTTAATTATATTATTCTAACCAAATGACTATAATGAGAGAAAATGTTATTTTAAACTTTTTTTGCACTATAGGTATGAATTTCTCCTAAGCAGTATGGATTAAACATACAAAATATTACCACAACCACCCAGAAAATTTTCTCTGCTTTTCACAGAATACAGTAATGTAAATTATGTTGTTTTCTAATTTTCTACTTTTAAAGCCTAGCGAGAAACTGAATCTGGACGCAAATCATCCTCTGTAATGTACTGATGTTCTGAGCAATGTAATTATCAACTGGGTGACTCAAAACTTTCTGATGTTTGCTTCGAATAAACATCCTAAAGCTCCAAGCTTATCCAAAGCCTATTCAAATTGCTTTGGTTTAGAAATCATGTTGGATACCCCACAGCAGCCTTTAAAAAAAGAAAGGTTTCAAATACTTCGTTGGTTTGGCCATGTTACATTCATCCTGAGAATAGCTTTACTAACAATTCTACTTTTACTTGCACTTCTTTTCCTTTAATATAAAAGAAAAAGAGGGAAAAATATGGAACAATACCATCACCAAATTTAAACAAACCTTTTGTTTTTCAGACTTCAAAAAGAATCTATGAGTTTTGATGATAAATCCATTCTTATTTTATCCAAATTGCTCTTCATATCACATGTAGTAATTCTTGCCCTTCTTATATTCCACCTCTGACTTTTGCATCTCTCTAAAGTACTAATGTTCTTGCCATTTCCTGCTTATACAAAATGAAAACTCTTTTGGTAATTTCCACTAGCTATTGTGCTCTCCTTTTACATATAATATGAAAAGTTTGTTGTGACTCCTTCAATTAAGAAGAAAATTTGATGACTATCATTAATTACATCAGTAGAAATCATAAATCATCACTGAGCGCTGCAATTAATTATTTTTAAGTCATGTGAAGAAAACTGACAGGCACAAGATAAATCTACAGACCTTTCAGATCACAGTAAAATGGGAGAGAAAAATGGAGAAAAAGAAAAGATGCAACAAAATCAGAAGCAGTTTATGAATAAAACTCACTTTTTTTTCTGTTTTAGCAGTGTTAATAAGAGTACTATAGCTGTACAGTATTTATTAAAGGTCTGAGGTTTTTCCACTATAAAGCCTGGTTTTGAGGGGTTTACAACTCAGGCATTTTTATTTGCATCATGCTGAAACTAATTGGAACACAGCTTCACAGACTACATGATTTTTTTTCCAGACCAGCCCCTAAAACAAATTAAGCATGTGTTTAGTTCAAAAGGACAAAAATGTCACTTTTTAGGTGTTAGTTGTCAGTGCAGTATATGGTAGCTAACAGAACAGTGTTTTAAACAACAATAATGGAATTATTTCACTTGGAAAAGTGGCTACTCTGAAAGCACCCATAGCAACTTTCAAGAATTATTGTATCATTCAAATATGGCAAATAGATTTCATTGTGGTATGCCATTGGTCTAATATTGAGGCCTTAGATCTTGTATGAATGCATGGAGCAATCAAGTCAATAGCACATATTGTATTCTTCCACTAAAAATTCTGATAAACAGTATAAGAATATAGGACCACTATGTCCATTTTTTGAATGTCACTTGTTATCTTTATTTTCACAAATAAAAATACATGGTTACTTCTTTTACATAATACATACACATGCACACAGATATATCATCAGTCATGGAAGTCAAATCCTACGGAGGAAAATAGAAAAGAAACTTGGTAGAGTTTATGCAAGAGTAAAAGTATAATCTGGCCGGCCAAAAAAGAATGTGAAGAGCAACAAATAAAGGGCACAAAAATGTACGGCATGTTTTTTAAGTACATTAGACTTAGAAAGCATGCCCAACAGTCACTGGGGCCACTGGACAATGGAGTTGCTAAAGGAGCACTCAAAGAAGACAATGCCACTGTGGAGAAGCTAAATGAAATCTTTGTATCAGTCTTCACTGTAGAGGATGTGAGAGAGATCCCCACAACAGAGACATTCTTTTTAGGTGACAGATTTGAGGAACTGTTCCAGAGTGAGGTGTCAATAGGAGGAGGCTTGGAACAAACTAATAAGTTAAACAGTAATAAGTCACCAGGACCAGACGGTAAAGGAACTCACATATGAAACAACTAACTGTGCACATAACCTCTCTCTTAAATAAGCCTCTGTACCAGATGACTGGAGGATAGCTAATGCAACACCAATTTTTTAAAAAGGCTCCAGAGATGATCCTGGCAATTACAGACCAGCATGCCTAATTTCAGTACCAGGCAAACTGAAACCAGGGGTGAAAGTAACTTAAAGGATTTACCAATATGCCAGAGTTCTGAGCAGGGGAGTGGCCTCAACTGGAAGAGGTGGGGGCTTCCAAGATTGAAAGCCCCCAGCTGTGGATGGGAGCCCCAGGGCCTTTAAATCACCCCAGAGCTGCCAGCTGCAGAGGTGACTGGGAGCCCTGGGGCTCAGGGGCGCATTAAAGGACCTGGGGCTCCAGCCGCCTCAGAGCTCTGGGTCCTTTAAATCACCGCAGGAGCCCAGCTGCCGGAGCTCCGACGGTGCTTTAAAGGGCCCAGGGCTCCCCACAATGGCCGGAGCACTGGGCCCTTTAAATCTCCACCTGAGTCTAGCTGCCAGAGCTCCAGTAGTGTTTTTAATAGGCCCGGGGCTCCTGGCAGTGGCAGGAACACCAGGCCCTTTAAATCCTCACCCAAGCCTAGCTGCCGGAGCTCTGGCAATGCTTAAAAGGCCCAGGTCTTCCTGCAGCGGCTGAAGCCCTGGGCCCTTTAAATCACCGCTTTGGAAGCCGGTCTAGTCTGGCACAGCATATTGGCTCTTGCCAGTACGCCATACCAGATCATATTGGCTTACTTTCTCCTCTGATTGAAACTATAGTAAAGAGCAGAATTATCAGATACAATGATGAACACAATATGTGGGGGGAGGGGAGAGTCAACACAGCTTTTGAAAAGGGAAATCATGCCTCACCAACCTTTTAGAATTCACTGATGGGGATCAACAAACATGTAGACAAGGGTGATCCAGTGGCTATAGACTACTGGGTCTTTCAGAAACCCTTTGACAAGGTCCCATACTGAAGGCTTTTAAGTGAAGTAAGCAGTCATGGGATAAGAGGAAAGGTATTCTTCTGGATCAGTAGCTGGTTAAAAGATAGAAAGCAAATGGTGTGTGCATGTGTGTTACATGCAAATGCAGACACAACTTTGCACATTAATGCAGGAAAAATTAGGAAACTGAGTAGAGAAAAATCAACATAAAAAAACCTAACAGTTTTATACAAATGCATGAAAGGAAGGACTTTCAGAGCAAAGAAAAATCTTCCTGACACTATCCACTTTACCATTGTCATCCATAAATGGGGTATACAGTCATAAAATCTGCTCAGGACAAGAAAAAATAATGGTTCTGTGTCCATACACGAACCTGCTAAATTTAACATAGGCTTGGTGGGCCCATAGTCTCCTGAATGAGCCAGCTCTTTTTGAATTGCATTGATGCTGCACTTTTTCAGCCAGTAAATGCCACCATTGAGCAAATCAAATCTCACCTTAAGCCTACTAGAAGAGAAGTCAGAGCACTCTAGTGTCTCCCGGAATGGAAAGGGATATTTGAAGTCAAGGAATCAAGCTCAGGTTTTCCACTTAGTAAAACACAACAGTGTATAAGTGTAATCCTTCTGCCAGATGGAGCTGGCAGCAACCAGGACCACTTTAAATATTTAGGGGTTATTTTTCAACAGTATAGCACAGAACTGGCTTGAGCCTCCCCTAGTAACCTGGGAAAATTAAAAACCATCCCTGGGTGCCTCTGAGAGGCAATAATTTCCCACTCACAAACACAGAGTCTGACAGTAGAAAAGAAACTTAATGAAAGGAGGGAAAATGCCACAAGCAGGATTCTATAATCATAAAACTGAACAGGACACCCACCCCAGAGTGTGTGGGGCAGTGCCTTCCGCTTCATGTTCTTGAGTTCTACAACCAAAAGTTCCTTTTCTGTGCCCCTCTCTGCTCCCTCATCATACCCCACTCACAGTGGTTGCCCTTGCTCACTGAGGACCCAGGTTTTAGAGGTGCATCTGTGTGAGTTCACCTCCCACCTGGGGAAGAAGGCATCTTGCTTGCTTTGCCATTTGAACACCTACTTTGGCTGGCCACCCTGCTAGCAGTGGTTGCTTTCTGCTGGCCGCCCCGCCAGCCTCTCGTCCTGCTCACCGCCCCGCCAGCCTCTCGTCTGCTGGCTGACTGTCAGTCACCTTCTGCTGCCATCTGCCTCTGTGCTGTGACCTCTGAACATCAGTCCCTTAGTGATTTTCAGCTCTTTGCAGACTGCACCACCGCAAGTGATTTCAGCTCTCATTTGAGCACTTTAGCATAACAAGAAGGCTCCTAATAAAGTCTATTATCTCTGTCTTTGAACAGTAGCGAAGGAACAGATTAAACCAGACTGGAGCCCCTTAGGGAGAGTCCCTACATCCTGACTAGAACACCTGTCCCCACCCCTCTTATTTTCACAGGGGTCTGGCATTCGAGCCCATGGCTTAGCAAGTTCCTTTCAGCTGAGGGTGACCCCTCAATCGGGACAAGCTCAGCACAGTTCTGCTCCCCTTTAGTTATACAATGAAGATAACAAGACTGATACATTTCACTACCCCTGCATTTAATACTAAAGTGATTTGTAATCCAAGAAAGCAACCACACTTGGAGCTGCACAACTTCTGTCTGCTAGATATCTATGGAGAGTAGGTGTGTTCATGTAAATAAAGTTTGCTCCTGAAATCTCTCCCTCTCCCAAACTAGAGCTGTCAGGAGAGAGTTCATTCAGACCCTGCTTACATAAATAATGAGATCAAACACTTAAACAGATAAATTAACATATTACTTGTATCATTTCCAAACTACTGAGTCATTCATATTTTACAGTCTGCAGTGGATACTTAACATCCACCAGCATGAGGCTGAATAGCATGGCTCCCACTGTCTTTTTTCCCCAAACAAAGCTTTCAAATTTCTGTAATATTCACAACTTTTGTCCATGATGTCTTTTATGTATGGAAGTCATCACAGTATCTAGGCATTGCACATAGAATGCAATTCATGATCCTCATTGTGCCACTCACTAAAAATCTATTAAGCTAGTGCAAAAACTATCTGTGACACATGCACTTATGTCTGTGAGATAAATGCATGAAGGATACAAAATTAATCACACCTCTCAGTGTGGTTATATAGCACTGTCTGTTTAAATAGTAGTTTCCAAAACTGAGTGAGGAACAATCTCAGCCCTAAGTACCTTCTAGTACAGTAGAACTAACTTTGTAACAAGAGATTGGGGAGAGATGGAATCATATTGTGAGGACACAAAGTCATCCACAAGTCACAGGCAGGGCTCAAAGGAGCTTCACAGCCTCTATTTAGTAGCTAGTCCAATTTCTGAACTAGAATAATAGCTGCAACACCTGCTCATCCATTATATAGGGATTTCTACACATAGCATCTGAATAATCACAGACCCAGTGGCCACGCTCCTAAGTTTTACTCTGTAGCATGATGTTTAAAACAGAGCAGCTGCCAGTACCTTATTTGCTTTAGTGTTCATACCACTGCTACCAACAATGGAGCTGAGTCAGTGGGAACTAGAATAGGAAATTTTTGGGAAAAAGTCCTAATGCAGACAAGATCTTAATGCACACAAAGCAACCATTTCCATGCCTGAGTGTAGAACTATTTAGAAACTGGAGGGAAACTTAGTAGTCACCAGGATCAGCTATCCCATAGGGAGTGCAAAATAGTGAATTCCTTTTTGACCTGTAGGTTAAAGGAATGATCAAATCTGCCTATCAAATAATTCCAATATATTCCAATATGGTGACTATGGTTCAGTAATATCTTTGGACGTCTATCAATGAAAACAATCTCGAAGTTTTGCAATTACACTTTTAAAATTAGTAGCCTTCAAATAATTACAGTAAAAACTCTTTATTTGTCTTGTTCAGGCAGCATCACTTTATCTCAGGAAATGCTACCAACTCTTTTTACAGTGTGCATGAAGGTAAGAAAAGAGACAGATTGAATACAGATGGAAGATGGGGAAAAGGTAAAAGCACAAAATGAAAGATGTAAAAGAAAGTTGAGGCTAAAAGTAAATGAAATGACATAAAAATCTAAATATATTAACAAATTTATTGCAAATTGTTGGACTAAAAGAGTATTCAAATAGTTGCAACCAGTGTTTTTCATTTTTTTCCCCTTGAATGTTCATCCCCCAACAGGAACAATACTTCGAAAGTTATAGCCAGCAGAAGACTACAGATCCTATGCTATACTCGGAAAGAAACATGCAACTCCACCATGATGGAAAGCTGCCTGAATAATTCCTTCCTGCTAAAAAGACCCTAGAAATGTGGTGGTGTAAAGAATAAAATAAGGCAGACTAAGTTATTTAACTGTTATTACTCTTTCATCTAAAAAACAAGAAAAAATGCTTTGTAGGATTTGCCAATATTTTAACTGATGCTGACTGATATCAGTACTATGATAAACTATACCATCCACAGACACAGTATTCTCTCATTTAGGATTTTCAGAACAAGAAGATAGAACTGGTCACGGATAATGAACATGCTATTGTGAATGTATACCAATGCCATCTACTGGATAAAAATCAGAAATGATCATTATGTGACAGGCTCTATATTGCTAACAGACCTAACGCTTTAGCTCAAGTAGGAGAAGCCTGTCCTTTCTGACCATCAAAGTTCTATCCCTTAAGTCACCATGAAATTTCAAATGACTGCAGTTTGCATTGTACAACAGCAATGATCATGAGGCCAGCCATAGATTTAATACATATTCATGACAGACACAGATACAAGCAGTCCAAAACAGTGGATTTAGAAGTTTAATTAAACAGTATTAAAGAAGCTGGCTGACTTCATAAATGTTCATGTGACTTTATGCCAAAGCTTATGTTGATCCTTTATATATCTCCAGAGAAAAAGAAAAATGTGGCAGTCACCAAATGCAGTTTGGAAAGGCAAACTCAGCCTGGAAAAACACAAAATTAATAATGGTAATCCCTATAAGTAGCTGTGAGAAAGTGTATTTTATATCCAGATATGAACTTTCTACCACTTCACATTTTCAAAAAATTGTTATTTCATGTTTTACCACTGTATTATGAATAATTTCATAACATGATCTGTCATATTGTTTATGGTGTAACCAAATTATGAGCACGGGCTTCTCAGTTAAAATCATCATCAGTGTGGTAGTTTAGCAGAATTCAGATTCAGAGGATCTGGTAGGAGCCAGGATATGAATGCTCCTCCTATGACCAATACTCTTCAACATTTACAAGAATGATCAACCGATCCATCTCAGCACAAAAAGTTTTAACTATGCCAAAGACCAAGCCAAGGTTCTCACCCAGATCGAGGTTATGTTAACATCAGTTCTGTCTAAGCTCTCAGTCTATTACATCAAGATCCAATTGTGCACCAGTCCAGCCAAAACAAAAGTGAGTCTCTTCCATCTTTAGAATCATGAAGCCAATAAATAACATGACAGTCTGGAACAGGATATCACTTGCCCACGGCTGAAATCCTGTCTAACTTGGAGTGAAGCTAGACCCAACTTTCTCCTTCAAGGCACACCTGGAGAAGACAAAAGGCAAAGTTAGCACCCAGAACAACATTCTTAGGAACCTTGCAAGTTCAAAGTGGGGAACCAACCCAGCAACACTATGAGCAGCTGCAGTGTCATTTTCTGGTGTGGGAAAAATTGGCTCATGCAAAGAAAGTGGACCCTGTGCTGCCACTACATCACAAGATCTCTAAAAACTAAACATGAACAGCCTTTATGTGCATTCTGGAACTGCTCCCCTGGATATCGGAGAGCAGTCACAAGCAAAATGGCACTATTGTGACATGTTGAAGATACCAAATATCTCCTACATGGCCACACAGCAGCAGTTAGCCACCTGGAATAGTGCACAACCTTCCTAGCTGCAATGGAACCTCTTCAAAAAAATCACTGACTGCTACATGACTAGAATTGTGACACACACAGCTCAAAATACTCAATGAGGATGTTAAAAATGCACAATGACATTGGTTGACCTGGAGACATTTCAATCACCTCTGAACTAGAGTTGGCAGATCAGAAGTCCAACAACCCAGATACATGACTGCAGTGAAACACAAACCTCGAGGAACCGTACACCAGGGTTACAGACCGAGGCCATATTATGTGCCCAACACTGGAAAAACCTATGATTGTGGTGGAAGAACACTAGAAGAAGCAGCTTAAATGTCTGAAATGAAATACCAATTTCCAGCTAGGAGAGCCACTAACTGCTGCACTAATGACTTACAGCCAAAGCCCAGCAACAATCAAGCTTATGGATGCTACAACTATGGGACCCAAGTCTGTCAATCTTACTCACTATGTCTTACTATCCAAACAGTGGATATCCCAACAGTCCCATTGCAAGTACTGAGCTCTCAAAGAAGAGCTTGATACTGCACCTCTGAAATGCTATTTTAACTTTTACACAGCACGTAGCTGAAAAGGTCATCACTGAGCAGTAATTCTTTTTTTTTAAAGAGATGCAAAGAAATTGCAAGGTTCCCAATGACTTTTACATGAATCTTACATCTAAAAATCCATGCATTTCTTTGATAATAGAAAATTACATTTGACACTGTACCTATGCAGGATCTTTGATGTGACAAGGACACACTGCCCAAAATCATAATGTATATACACCATTTACTCACCAATTTCAATGGGATGACTAAGTGCACATTTGATACTCAGCTCATCGCAAATAGTACTTTATTCCTTGAATATTCAAACTGAAATCAATGGGATTTCTCAATGAATAAGATATTAAAACTGAATATTAGAATATGGGCTATAATAAGGTACTACTCAATATAAACAATGGTGATAGAATTGACCCATTATTTTGCGCAGGTACTGCAGCAAAAGTAGTCCAGTACCAAAGCAGTGCAGGGACACTTAGATGGAAGATTTTCATTAAAGTCATAGGGAGTTCTGTTACCAAAAGTTTCTTGCAATTCTAAAAAAGTGTATTGTGTCCTTCAGAAGCCAAACTTTTCAAATCTGTATTGTATAAGAGATAGTTTAAGTAGCATTTCACATACATCTTGATAATCTCTCCATTTACTCAATCCTTTCTTTTTTGTAAGACAGGAATGTCAACTCATGTTCCAGGAGATTTAAAAGTAAATCTAAATGTAAACAATAGGGTGATTCTATTTTTGCAAGGAAAAACCCTGGGGATTAATTATTATAATTCACTTCAGTCATGTAAGACAGTCCAGTCAAGAAAAATCAAAATACATTAAATGATAGGGATCTATCTACAGTGCATTCTAGAAAGATAGCCTCCTTACATTTAACAGTTTAACTGGAACATTTCCAATTTTCTCTCTGAAATTTTTATCTACATTGCAAAATTGACTTAGAGATCAGTGTTTTGCTGTTTCCAATCCTGTCTTCCTTGTTGCAAATAGAATGCTTTCTTTAGGCAACTTTCCTCTTGCAACAAAGCAAAGGATTCAGTGATCAAACAATATTGATCTTCATTCTAAAATCAGTGCTACATCTCTTAATGTGTGCATCAAGGAATGCTAGTTAATTTGCAGTCACACACAAGAGACTGCGTAGGACAAACCTGTGATCTCTGTCAGAACTGCTGTTCAGAAATAAAAATCTCTAATAGAAATATACTGGATTAATAAGCCTCCTAGATAAACCACTGCTGGAAAATGGAAAAGCTGAGCCAACATCATAGAGAAGGTAACTGCAACAGCTTTCACTATATTTATTTGTGTGTCTCTATCAAGTACTATTTTTTACTTCCAGGCACTGCAATGCCACATGTTGACCTCTTTTTACCAATTCAACGTACTTTATGTAATACTGTCTGAAAGACTGTGACGATTGTTCCTGAGGCTCTAAAGTCTTTATTAATTATACTGTATGCCAAGAGGAATAGTGAAGCAAATGATCTGCTAAGACTGAATAATTTCACATATAATACACATCTTCTTCAACTACATTTGGGGCATCACAGCGACTCTGTCATGTTACAGACTCTCACCTAGATTTTGCAGATTCGTCTTCATTAATTACTACTATGCTCTGTGGAATTATCACCAGAAAACTGCAACAATTTAAATGTGTCAATTCTACAACAATGCAGCCGTGTGCAGCAAATTTTTTTAAAAGGTAAAAATACTGTGAAAGTTGAGCCAAACACTTCCCCCAAATGAAGAACAGTGCTAAGGAGGTAAGCACTGTTAATGGAGGGAACAATACCTGAACATTGTTGTTTATTGCTGTTTGGTACTTTAACTGAGGCGTGATTTAGCTTCCCTCCCAAAGGGCCTGATTTTGCCACCCAAACTCCTACTGTGTAGTACCTTACTCCAATATTAGAGCAGTATTTTTATGATCATTAATTAGTGGCAGAGATAGGAACAGAAATTGGTCCTTCTTGGTAAGCAGCTTTTAAAAATTCTGACAGAGGATCAGATTCCCAAGATTCAAAATAGTGGCAGTGGAAGGAAGACTGTTTTATATATATATGTATATAAAAAAAACAGAAACAGTAGCCCTGGAACTTCTATGAAAAATTTTAAGGTAGAAAAAGTGTTTCACAAGCCATTCCATGAAAAATGAGGAGCCCTCAAAGTGGTCTTGAGTGCAACATCAAGAAACCAGTTATACAGTTGTGCCAATTATCATTCAGAGAAAACTATGGTGAACCAGCTCTGGCATTATCTGTAATCCTGAATTTACCTTAATGCTTTCCAGAATGATTCCGGCTTATGATAGAGATTGATTTCTTGTTGGACAAAGGTCTCTCTTGGGACTAAAGGCCATGGGTGAAATCCTATCTCCATTTAAATCCATGCAAAACTCCCCTTGACTTCAATGGGGCCCCAAATGTCCATGCTGACTCTTTTTTACTCTCTCCGTAGAGTCTGATACATTGACCATGAGGTTGTTTACACACTTGTCGGCTTTGGCAGGGATAGAAGAAGTTGTGCTTAAGTTTAATCTTCTCTTTCCTCCTGGAAAGAACCCAGAACAGAGCATCATACCAGGCAAAGTACTATGGAACTGCTCTCCTAGCCCAAGGAGGCTCTCCTGTAGGAAACGGCAGTACTCAATCCACAACCTATCCTGTTCAATGTATATGTGAACCTACTAAGACAGCTAGTGAGATGATTAGGCTGCAGTGTTATCAATACACTTCAGATATGCATATGTATATCCATTACACTGACACTGTGTAATTTGGTTATTCCTCTGACCAAGATTAGGGCTCAAGTGTAAACTAGTTAGTTAGCTGAAACTCATTTTAGATTAAATCGAGGTGATTTTGGTGAGAACAAGGAATCAAACAGAAGTAATAGCAGAGAGGTGTTTTTTACAACCTGGAGACACACTACACACACCTAAGGGTATGTATAACTTAAGGATCCCTATTGGGGCCTCAGCTGAGGCTAGACATCCACGGAGCAGCAGAAGTCTTTTTTCCTCTTCACTAGAATCATAGGTTTTATCTAAGAGATTGTAACTTCACTATAGTGATTGATGCCTTTATCACCTTGTAGCGAGGTGGTCACCCGCTCCTATCATAAAGGGCTTAAAACAGCCCAGGAGAGGGCTGTGGCTGGAGGCAAGCAGCACAGGCTCTTTAGGGAAGCAGTCTCAGTTGTTGCCACTCCCCAATCAGGGCCCAGCTGGCCCTTACAAGAGGGCAGTGGGCTAGGAGCAGACAGAGACTCTCTCTCTCGCCTTTGAGAGGGAGGGGCCTGGCTGCTGGAGAGTGTACCTGAGGCGGAGCGGGGCTGGGGGAAGACCAGAGCCTCTGGGGAACTCCAGCCTGGAAACCCCCCAGGCTGCAGGCCTAGTATAAGGCCAAATAGGTATTGGGCTTGCAGGGGGCAGCCCAAGGGCAGAGGAAGGCAGCAGGCCCAAACCCTCCTTGCCAGTGATGAGTGGCTTATACTGCAGTCTTCCCCAGGGAATGTGGGCTAGTTGGTGACTGGCAGTAGCCTATGACTGAGGTGAGGTGAGGATAGGAGTTCCACAGGGAGGAGAGACCACGAGACTGAGGGGTGTATGGCCAGGGGGTAGCACCCCAGATAACAAGGCACCGGAGTCCAGGGAAGGACATGGGAGCCAAGCAGCAGTGGGACACTGGCCTGCAGAGGGTGCTCCAAGACTGGAAATGAGTTAATTCCCAAGACACCAGGAAGAGGTGCTGCAGGGGTGAGTCCCATTGCTACACACCTGTAGACAGGTTATTTCAAAGTGCTTTACATGGGACCACAGAATGCCACTCTGAAACTTCAGCTAGTGCAGAATACAACGGCCCATTAAGTATATTTAATACAGTTCATGTGTGCTCCAAAGATTGCACTGGTTTTTAGTTTACCTCAAGATCTACATTTGAATTTTGGCTTGGATCATGGGTTTCTTGTGTGCTTTGCCTCAAACAGATGAGATCAGCTGATAGCCTCTATATTTGTAGGGCTACAGAGCAGTCTTGGTTAGGAGCCTAATGTCTAGAATCAGCCCACACACTCTCCAGCTGACAAAAATAATGTTCAGGAAAGTTAATAGACTGCATTTTTAAACAGGATTTTTCCAAGTAAAAGGGTTGAGCCAAACTTCTCAGGATTTATTTTTGCCCTTAATAGATTTAGGAATTGTTTTTATTGGCATTTGTATTGGCATTTATACTAACATGTTTTTATTATTATTATTTTATATTTTTGTTCATGAAGCTAGTGAGCATAGGCAAACCATATAAATCAATAAAACCATTACTGCTTGAAGACCATGGTGAAACTATTAAGATGTTCTGATATAAAGAGTAGAGGTCAGCATTTCAGACTAACACAAGCACAACTTTTCAGCCAAATTCATTCCTGAATGCAATTAAACCCATTGTATTTAAATGGTCATTAAATCCATTGCAATTTATCCATTGTATCACAGCCATTGTTTTTTTTAATTTGTGCTTTTAAAAAAAGTTTACTAATTTTACACACACACACACACACACACACACACACACACACACACACAAAGCCTAAGTGATTTCACACTCTCTGTAGAATCCACAACATTTCAGTAATTCAGATGCCTTCGACAATGGTGACTCAATTGGACTGATTTATTGCTACTTGAAAGCTGTGCTTAAAACATACACACACACAATTAATACAGTAGTGATACACAAGTAATACAGCTGAAGAAGAGATAATGTCTGCTGGATATAACAAGAGAAATGGGGCATGTCCTAGCAGAGGTTTACACAAGGAGCAGTCTTTAGATACCATCCCAAGAAATAGGTAGGTCAAGAAAGGCACAAGAGTAGTGCCCACTCTATGAAACTCCCTCTGGTGTATAAAAATAAAGCCACTATGTTCTGGAAGGAAGCCACTTCTAGGTAGAAATTTGAGTGGTTTAGGTTAGATTTATTAAGTAGCCTTAGGTGCATCACCTCAATTTTTTTCTTTTAAACCAAGATTTTTGCTTTTTAGCAGAAAGAGATTGATAAAATGCTTACCCTATGTTTATTGGTTTAAATTTTCACATTTGCAAGAAATTATGGGGTCAGACAATTTAATGACAATAGATTCTGAGATTCAAGTTAAAATATAAATTGTCAACATCACATGTCAAAACATACTAACTAAATACTCTTAAATCAAACATAAGTTCTCAAACAATATTTTTCTTGATTTGCCTCTCTGTAAATTTTGATTATAGATGGAAATATTATGCCATCAGTTTGTATGTGTATGGTAAAATCAGTGTCTACCAATAAAAATCTAATCCTTCCAACCGTATCCATACAGAAGCAACTTGCAAAGAAGGACTCAGAGGAAGATATAACTTCCACTAGAGAAAGTATCAAATATCTCAGAAAATACATTTGATCAGTTTTCTTCAGCCTTCCAATAATGTTTCATTAGTTGTATAAACCACAGAAGATCATGTGCCCATTAAAGTACACCCTACATTCTGTGAGATGATTTCTGCTAATCGACCGGGAACTATATATATATATGCTCACATTCACAACATCATCCACAACCAGCCAATCTAGAAATCTGATCACTGAGCATACAAACCAGTCAAAACCAAAACCAATCAAAACCATGGAGATCAAAAGAACTTTGGAGAATAATGTAATGTCATGGGCCTACATTATTACCAAATTTTTGGGCAGAGAAGACAGATGTTGTCGATTAAGTAGCTCACTACCTGTGGTAAGTCTGTCTCAAGAATTGGTATACATTGTAAGATCGCTTTATAAATACACACACACACACCTCAAAGCTCTGTTTTTGAAGCATAATCTTTACACTGAATTGAACCTAGTAAGTCTTCTATATACAATTTCAGTCAGTAGTGGTTGTTTGCAGACAGTGATGCTGCTACTGTAGCTACCTCCATTTGTCATCTTACATGAAACATTCTCCTCACTGCCAATTCCTTATGCACTGAGTCAACGTAGCTGGATCTGAGAAGGTGCTACTGAGGATATAGGAGCAGTCTTGAGTTACACACACACACACACACACACACATACAAATACAGGGTAACTGAGAGATGAATCTGCCCCAATATGCCTTATGAAAGTTTGATGGAGAATAGTTTCTGTTTATTCCTCTCTTAATAGTAGTCTTCTGTTTCCCCTGTCCATCTTTTTAACCAAAGAAAACATTTTATTCAAAAACACGTCATGTAAGAATTCCCAACTAAATACTTCCAAGTTCCAGGGAACCTGCATTCCTGCCCACAGCAAAAACATTTAGTAAATCTCTGAGCTTTAGTAAATCTAATGCCATACAGCAAATTAATCAGATGTTCAAAGCAAGTAGCTAAGAGGTTTCATAAACAACCAATATACTAAAGCACAATGTTAAAAAAGAAACACAATTTAAAAAAAAAACTTGCATTAAGGGCAGGAAACAATTCATGCCTAGAACTACTGCATTATTAGTCACAGAGCTGTGACCTCTCACTTCGAGTGATAAAGTACACAGGTCAGAATTGACAATACATACTCATGGCTGATCATAGCTGCCAGTTATTGATCTGAGGAAGAGGAGAGGGGGAAAAAGAAAGGGAAAAAAAAAACTTTGCAGGGAAAACATTGCTCTGAATTACAAGCATGCATTCTCCTGAGACTCAGCAACTCTCTGGGTTTCTCCCACTGGAACTGAAAAGCAAGAAGTGAGTTCAGCAAGTATTTAATATCAAGTGAATGTGGTGTTTAATCAATACTATTCTGCTTTTGTTCCACGATGTGGAAAGCAGTGTCTATTCATTCAGCAAAGGTTAATGCCAAGGGTCAAGTGATTTCACACTCTCTGTAGGATCCACAACATTTCAGTAGTTCAGATGCCTTGGACAATGATGACTCAGTTGGACTGATTTATTGCCACTCTAAGGCCCTGCTTAATACTAAAGTGCTATCTTATGATAATACCTCAGAAAATAGGACTGATAAAAGAGGAGGCGATAATTACCTACATTTTGAAGTAATGTCTTCATTTCTAACATCCTATAAAGATGTAGGGTCCATTTAAAATGATCTGCTTCTTGTATTAGCAAGTCAGTTAAATCAGATATCAGTGTTCTATGCTTTATGAAATGCTATTCAAAAGAAATCTGGTGGCTGGATTAAGAAAAAGACAAATTGCAAGCAAACATAATACAGCACGATTTAACATATTTTTAAAGAATAACTTACTTGATGTCTACTCGTCCAAATACAATGATACTATTATAAGAAGAAAAAGGGAAAATGCTGTCAGGAAAAGTAGAATAAAAAAAAAGAGTAAAAGATACTTTATGTACTAAGAAGCCTTAATAGAAGGCAGCATAGATAACCATGGTTAGAATTTGCTACTGATTTTTTTCTGCTTTAAACATTTCTAACTTAAGAACAGATATGATGGGGAGAGAAAGATATATTCTCCTTCAATAAGATGCATTGAAAATGACATTAGGTGAGGTCATTGTCTAAATCAGAATGTATTTGACTTTGTCAGGGGTCTAATTTTTAACATGTTAGCATCCCTGATTATTATTCAGCAATGTCTTATTTAAGATGTTTTATATAATGAAAGAAGTTCAGATGTCACCAGGAAAACAGCGTGAGAAGAATTAATTGGAAAGGAAAGTCATTTAGAATCCAGCTCTACCTAATATATCACTGAATGATGAATATACCAATCAATTAGTGAAATGAAATAAATTCTGCAAATTTGACTGAAGACATCCTATTATTATAAGTGGGAGGATATTTGGAACAGTTAATTACTCCTTATTTTAGGCTATAAGTATGCAAAAATCCTTTATGAGATTTTTCAGTGTCCCTTTCTCTCCCAATTAGGAATATTGAGAAATCTCTTCTGAACTGTTTTAAATTAATACGAATTACATTTATATAGCATTACAGCTGAGACAATTTAGCCATTTTAATGTATGCAAAATGGAAACTTATCTTCTGTAAGTTATTATGTTTCCTTAAAAAAAATACCAAATCATCCAAAAATGGATGTGGTGATCAGTATAATTTTATTACAATAGGTGGAACAGTTAATATGAAGTCTATGAACTGACCTGGAATCAATAATTTGTTGCAGTTCTGAAATGTCTGGATGATAGCAACTGGAAAGCAGAAGTGAAAAAATTACTATTGGACCTGGAGGTATCAAAATCCCATTAGAAAAGGGGCCCTGGTGATAGTGTACTTTAGGTCAATAGTGTAAATGCCACAAGTCTTGTGAGAAACAGATTTTCAGCTTAATTTTACAGACTCATGTAGGTTCAAATAGTTTAGACTTCTGGATATTATCTAAAAGTGAACTCAAACACCAAACCACTTGAGATTGATTCATTACTTCACTTCCACATCAAGTTTTTCAAATTACATCCTGAAGTTTCAAACTCCAAGCTTATCTTTCCACATAAGATCCCATGTAGGAAGGAAACTGATGCTTGAGTGGTCTAACATGTCTTAGAGATATCCAGCATCTGGTCCTTCTCTAAGAGGCCTGGAAAAGGAAATTTTAAAAAACGATTGTTACCACTTATAAGCTTCTGGAAATTTAAAAAGTGAAAACTTCGGCAATAAGACAAGAAATCAGTCAAAAAAAAAAACACAATTGCCCTTCCCTCCCCCCCCCCCAAAAAAAAACCCCCAGAGGTTCATTTTAGGTGGTGTGATTTCATAACATAGGATTTGTCAACACAGATCAACCCATGGCACCATCAAGAACAGTATCTTGTCTCCCACAGTGGCCAGTGCCTTAGGGAATATGAGAAACCCACTTTCTGACCCTATTAGCAGCCGGTGTACACCTTTAAGAATGATATTTATAAGCCCTATCTTATTTTGCCAGACTTTAATATTAGTGTTCATTACATTATCTGGCCTTGTCAATGTAAAATTCAACAAAAGTCATGCAGAAAAATGCATAAAACAAAATCTATTCTAATTCCAGTTGACTTCACCGTGAATAGATACAGGCACAAAGTGTGCATCAAGCATAGTTTTATTGCAGACTCACACTTACTTACTTTGTATTCATATGAAATACTCAATGAGACAGGCGATTCAGAAAACTAGGGTTGAAAGCTCAGACCAAAAAGGCTTCCAGCAGATCTTTGTATAAATAGTGGGTTAAACAGTGGTTCACTTTAAGTATTTAATTTCATTGATGTACTGACTTACATTTTTTTTAGTCTGTTTAATATCCCATGTCAGAATTCTGACCCAATAATTACTTAGGAAATTCAATTTTTTTCAAAAAATAGAGTGATAAAGACAAAGAACATCCATATTAGAGACAATATTATCATAATATATACTAGCCTTGCTATCAGTTAAATTGAGGCCACATTTTTCAAAAAATAAGTGCCCAAAATTAGGTCCTAAATCCATATTTAGGAACCAAAGTAAAATGCCTAATATTCAAGAGTGCTGAGGACCCAAGAACTCCATTTAACTCCAGTGAGAGCAGTGACCTGACTGGCTAATAAAAATTGTCTCTTGGTACTCACGTAATTATGTAAAATATCTACCCCGCGACAGAGTGAGAGATTGGTGAAATTTATACAGACAGATTTAGTGGTGTTTTCTTGTTGAGAGCTATAAATTGAATTTGGATCCCTCTTTTCCCCATATGGAAGTTATTTGTTATCAGAGTAAGCATGTGCTGTTGGCTCAGCTATGAAAAACTGTGTTATTTACTTTTGATTTATACTGGTCTCTATTGTTTTGTTCTCTTTATTATGTTTGTTTTTCTCCAGCGATGTGGGTTGGAGGAGGTTGTAGTTGAGTTTAACTTTGTAACACTAATAGGGTATAAATTAAATCTACAAATAGAATATAGAAAATATTTTTAAAATCTTAGTGTTGGAAGAAACAAAATTTAATGATTTGACAATCAGGAAAAAGCCCAAGAATTCACTGAATATTATGAGACCAGCTATAGAACTGGTCAAGTAAAAAAAAAATCTTGATTACTACCAATATTTATCAGTTAAATTATTCACAAAAATAACTAATCCAGCTCTACTAAATATGTTCCTAATCAATATCTCCTCTAGTGATTTGGGTACTAATGCGGATTTCTGTGGAGCTCCATTGATATCAATGGTACCCTACCGTGCTCAGGGATATTATGTAGGGGTACTTGATACAGGATTAGAGCCGTGACTTGTAGAAAATGGAAATCAAAGTATGGCAGTGCTTCGCCTATTTTTTAGAACAGGCATGTCTATTTTCATTATGTAATCTGTTGCTCCTAACTAGGTTGAAAATATATACTTAAAGAAATGCTCCCAGGTTTATTTTTTCTGCTTTTATTGAGATATACAATAGATTTCATGCACTTGGATGTTACCTGTTGAGAGTGTTCATGTGTGAGCATGTGCATCTCAAATCTTTTTAAAATTAAATCTGAAGTGGCTCTCCAGCTGCTAAAGGTTGACTACCACTGACCTAGAAGGCAATACAACTAATGCCAAAGTGCTAAACAAGGCAGGCATCCTCACTGAACTCACAGAGAGACTCAGAAAAAACCAACAAGACACTTCCTTTATGCACCCAACTGCACAAGTGTAGATTAAGTATGGCTTTTTGGACTCACTAGAGCGAGTTGTGAACAATGTAGTACAGAAATAAAAAAATAAATGAAACCATCCACAAAGAATGCAAGAAAGGCCAGGCACCATGCTTTATACATTCAGACTATATTCAGTTCAAAATCAGAGGAGTAACCACAATAGCTCACCAAGCCCAAAAGTCCCATGATGAAAACCAAATATAAAGTTTGCCCCCTAATTTTCTTCTTCCAAGAGCACCTTGGCATAGAGTGGTATAGCTCATCCAGGAAGGACAGACAGGGGGGAAAGGAGGATCTACTATAAAAAAGGGGGTCTGCTATAGACTACAAAATCAGAACAAATGAATGAGGCATTTCTAGAACAGAAATATTTAAATACAAGACCTGGTAGTAACAGGAAGTTACACTACCCAGATATCTACTGGAAAAAATAGTATAGCAGATCACAACATTTCCAATGAGTTCCTGGACTATATTGGGGACAGTTTTTTTGTTTCAGGAAGTGGAGGAAGTAACCAGGGGGACAGCCATTTGAGACTTGATTCTGCACAACAGAGAGGAATTGGCTGCAAATCTGAAGGTCAAGGGCAGATTGGGTGAAAGTGATCATGAAATCATAGATCTCATCTTTCTAAGGAAAGGAAGGATTGAGAGCAGCAGAATAAGGATAATGAGCTTCAAAAAAGCAGACTTTGACAGACTCAGAGAACTGATAGGTAAGTTCCCATGGGACAAACAAATCTAAGGGAGATAGGAGTTCAGGACAGCTGGCAGTTTCTCAAGGAGACAATGTTACAGGTACAACTGCCAAATATCCCATGCAAAGAAAAGATAGGAAGAATAGTAAGAGACCAATATGGCTCCATCAGGAGCTCTTTAATGACTTGAAAATCAAAAAGGAATCCTACAAAAAGTGGAAACATGGACAAATTGCTAAGGAGGGGTACAAAAGAATAGCAAAAGCATGTAGGGTCAAAATCAAAGGGGCTAAGGTACACAATGAGTTACAGTTAGCAAGGGACATAAAACGCAATAAGAAGAAGTTCTATAAATACATTAGAACCAAGAGAAAGAAAAGGGAAAGTGTAGGTCCCCTAACTTCGCAGAGAAGGAGAGCTAATAACTCTCTAATAACAAGATGGCAGTGGTGTTTAATGCCTATTTTGCTTCAGTCTTTACAAAAAATTAATGGTAACCAGATACTCAACACAATTAATATTAACATCAAGTGGGAAGGAACACAAGCCAAAAGAGGGGAAGAATGGGTGAAAGAATATTTAGATAAGTTAGATGTATTTAAGTCATCAGAGCCTGATGAAATTCATCCTAGGGTACTTAGGAAGTAGGTGCAGCAATCTCAGAACTGCTAGCAATTATCTTAAAGAATTCATGGAGGATGGTTGGACTGGACAAGGGCAAAGATAGTACCTACCTTAAAAAGGAGGAAAAAACAACACCCAGGGAATTATAGACCAGTCAGTCTAAATTTGATACTTGAAAAGATACAGGCATAAATTAGTAAACAATCACTTTGTAAGATAATAGGGTTAAAGGAATAGCCAGCATGAATGTCAAGAACAAATCATGCCACACCAGTCTAATTTCCTTCTTTGACAAGGTTACTAGTTTAGTGGATTAGGGGGGACCCATAGACATGAAATATCTTGATTTTACTAAGGCTTTTGACACAGTCCCACATTACATACTCATAAGCAAAGTAGGGAAATGTGAAATGACTATAGGGGTGGGTGCATAGCTTGTTGAAAGACTGTACTCATGGAATAATAAATGGTTTGCTCTCAAATTGGGAGAACAAATCTAGTGGGGTTCTACAGCAGTCAGTCCTGAGTCTGGCACTATTCAATATTTTCATGAATGATTTGGATAGTAGGTTTATAAAATCTGCACCTGACATCAAGCTGGGAGGACTTGCAAACACTTTGGAGAATAGAATTAAAATTCAAAACAACCTTGACAAATTGGAAAATTGGTCTGAATTTAACAAGATGAAAGTCAATGAAGGTAAGTAAAGAACTACTTTGTACTTAAGAAAACAAAACACACAATTACAAAATGAGGAATAATTGGCTAGGCAGTAGAACTGCTGAGAAGGATCTGGGAATTCTAGTGGATCACAAATGGTGTGATGCAGTTGCAAAAAGGCTAATATTCTGAGGTGTATCAACAGAAGTGTGGTATGTAAGACATGGGAGGTAATTGTCTTGCTCTATTCGGCACGGTGTTCAATTCTGTAAGGTTGGGGGAGGGTGAAAGCAGGGTTTACCACATTTTAATGTAGTTATTTTACTGTAGAAGATTATAGATTAGTCTGTTTTTAATACTCTGGCATCTGTTGCTGTGCTGCAATGTTATATAAATGTGTCATCCTTTGTGGCAAAAGCCAAACAAATGTTAATACTGTCATTATAAATTAACTTGTGGCAACAGAGATCAAGCAACAGAGGAAGCAGCTTTTGCTCAAAAACAAGAAATATAAATAATCTTCTTATTATTAAATAGTTATATTACAGTAGCATCCAAAGGCCCCAGTCATGATCTGTGACTCATGGTGCTAGGTGCTGTACAAACACATACAAAGAAATAGGGTCATGTGATGGGAGCACAGCTACTGGACCCCCACCTCTTCTATGAGCCTCTTCTCTTCCTGAGACCCTCTTGCTTGTAAACACTGATGTGCACTTTATTTACAGTGTCTCAACTCCTCCACCAATCAATGCATCCAGACATTCGCAATGTTTTCCAGCTTCCCAGCCCCTTCTTCTGGAGTAGTGGGAGAGGTTGATGGGTCTCTTCTGAGAAAACTCCCCTTGCCAAGCTCTCCTAGCCTTCTCTCTCCCTCTCTTCTCAAGCACGTCTTTCCTGTGCTCTTTTAAAATCACTTGCCTGTTAGTGGGCTAATTAGCTCATTAACTTCCTGTCTCCAGTCTGGCCTAGTAATCAGGAACATCCTTGACCAATAAGGCATTCTCCTGATGTTCCTAATTGGTGCCAATAGTGACCAGAGTGCTGGCTCCATCTCCATCTCTCAGCAGTCGGTCACAAGCCAGATATTTAGCTGGTGTCCCTTACCCAATAGAATACCATTGCTGGATGGTCTTTGTGACCAATCCTATATTACTATTTTGAATACTGATTTATTTCATCTAGTAGTGTGAACTAACTGACTGGTACACAGTGGTGATAAAAAGGTTCACAATACGACATTAGAGTACTCAGTCCACCAGTGAGCTTCAACCCCCTGACATTGTGTAGTGCCAAAGGCATAGTACTCAAGGGGAGACCATTTCTATCTGAGGTATAATTATCTCTCACTACAAATTGGATCTCAGTGTGCCATTTCCTTAGTGTTTTCCTATACCGAGTGGCTAAAATAGATTGAAAGGGTGAGTGGGCTCTCACTGACTCAGGGAAAGAGAAGCAAGAGCTGTGGGATAGTGGTACTAACCCAAGGCAGAGAAAGAAGGGCATCTCCTTTCTGCCTTTAGCAGAGTTGGGGTGTGGGCAGAGCTTCAGCTCCCCTCTTCCTCTCCCTACTCCTTATGTTAATCCTTTTACTTTTTGTGCTGTGTTTGTACAGTGCTTAGCACAATGAATCCTGGTCCATAAATGAGGCTCCTAGGTGCTATTGCAATCCAAAAATCCTTCCAGGTATCTTCATAGAGCTTTACTTCCTTTTATTAGCGCTTAAGAGTCATCTCTTTTTCCAAATTACCAGCAAGTACTGTGCCTATAGAAAACAGTGACTGGAGATCAAAAAGAGTTAACAAACAGCTTGGACATCGTCCTTTCCATCCCCTTCCCCAAAAGCATGCACAGCTTTGAGGTCAGCTCAGTCAAGGTTACCACAGTATTGCTAAGTCTTTTCACAATACTGCGGCTTTTGGATGGCAATGCTAACAAGCTGCCACCACATCTGCAGATAAGATACAATTTTAAATTTCAATAAACTAGGCCTTGTTTGTTTGCTTTAGCTAAAACGAGAAGTTGTCAGGCTACAAAATTTCCATAGCTGTCAAGGATGTTTTTGAACATGCAAATCTACAGTACATCTTATCACAAACATTGCAAAAAGCTTTAAAACTGGGACATGAGAAATCTGTATACTTTTTTTTTGCTAAAAAATGAAGCCTCTAGTTTTGAATATAGCCTTCACCCTGTATATCAATGCACTGCTGTCTTGTTTGTTTTGTAGCCAAACAGATAAACAATACAGCACCAACCAAGCTGTCAGTTTCTTCCATTCATCTACTTTGAGCCATTTACTATGGATAAGTATAAAGGTTGTATTGTCTTTCAAGTGGTACTCAGTTTGGAGGCTCTAATTTCCATATTACCCAATCCCACATCCCAACCTTCATTTGCTCCCCACAGGCTTTGTGACCACCACCAGTGGAGCCATCATTTGGAAGACAGGGCCAAACAAGTGGCCCTCCAGCTCTGGTTTGGTTTTTTAACAGGAGTGCATTTCCCATTTACACTATTAGCAACACGCTCCCTAGCAAGCAGCTTGCTACTCCTTCAATCTAGTTTCAGGAAAACAGCTGACTGCTGCTTCCCAACCATCACAGCACTGGGACAGGACATGCTTCTCCTGCCATCACTCAACAGCAATTAAGGCTGGAGATGTCCAAGGTAACTCTGCAGGGAAATTAGGGAAATCACTGACAACTACATTATTTCATTCATTCATCCCTACAATATACAGCATGCTAATTTGTCCAATGCAGTAGTACCCAGTTCCAGTCACTCAAACTTAATGAAACATTAATTTAAATTTATCCTAGCCTAAAATACAATGCAGAATTTAAAAACATCCTAACTACACTGATACAGTAAAATTCCTGTGCTGCCAAATTACCCCCTATTTAGATTAAATGGGCCAGAATTAGTGATGCATTAACGTAAAACAAGTTTAAGTTCAGATAAATATCTTTTCTCCTTTGTGTCTAACTCTGGCCATTCTGCCTTACCCTCTTTCCAACAGATCTGTGATCCTTATCTACAAAAATACTTAGAGGCAGGCTTTATAGTCACCCTTCAACCCAGGTGTCTACTACTGAACAGCCATCTTTTACTGATTTCCTCTCAAGAACTCACACATTTAACTTCACTGATCACATGGCTATGGAAATTTTGTAGCCTGACAACTTCTCATGGGTGTGGGTGGAGGGCAGGACTAGCTCCTTAGATCAGGTATTATCCACTCTGCTGTTCTCATATTATTTGCACCCAAGAATGGATTTAATGCAAAATGAGCTATAGCTGACAGACAAGCCCAAGGTGTGAAATTTTAATGGGGAGGGAGACAAAACAGAGACCAGAGAGTCTGTTGGATCAGTTGTGGAATAGACAAAGATGGGAAGGAGAGGGCATGTAAAGAGTGTAGGGCCCAGTAATAGATGAGTGATGTATGAGTGTCCTGATAGAAGTTGTAGAAGGGAGGATATCTACCTGTTGGAGAGAAGGTGACTGGAGCTAGGAGGACGCAGGTAGAGATTGTTCCTTGCCTTTAGCCTTTGATTCAGATTTAGTTCAAGCGATTTATTTTGCATAAGCCATTCTATCTATATACAGATCCCTCATACTCCAAGACATCATGTGTCCTTATTTACATTTCTAGCAAAGATACCTGCAGAACAGTCAAGTGGTTGTTAATATTCTGCAGAATTCTAGGGGGTTGAAAGAAACAATTAAAGTGTTGCTAGAGTTTTCAGCAGATTTCTTATGCATCTTCTTTGAATCGAGATGCAGTATATGAATGTGGTACATGATTAAAATGCCCAAGAAGAAATCCTAATATTTAACATAAAATTATTTGGTAATTATTCTAAGGATTCATCTTGGTGATTCAAAATTTCTTCTAGAAATACGTTGCCTCTGCAACATGTGGAGAGCTAATAAGTTTATGTTGGAATACTGATCTAATATTAAGCACTTCACTCAATGATTTCCAGTTTAGAAATATAGTTGTCAAGTAAGTGGGGGGGAAAGAAGAATGGTATTAATCTATCATTTCTTTTCACTGAATAGTTGTTAGCACAAAATGAACACTTAATCATTGAGCCTCTTATAAACATAATACTAATAAGTCTAATTTACAAGATCATAATGATATATAATCATGTATAAGAATTGTAAAGACATATACACGATTTCTAATGCATTCATCTGTTTCAAACAAAACTGACTTTTTCTTGAGAACACCAGAGGTAATCCTCTGTGCTCTTGCAGACATCTTGAAGTGGGTCGCTGAAATGCATTGTTCAGTACATTTAATACCATGTAGTACACTGAAGAGATAAAATTATACAATGCCTTAGGCAATTATGTAAAAAGATTATGTGAAAAAAAGAAGGATATAATGTAAGTACAAGTGACACAATGTAAACACAATATTTAATATTTATGACAAAATAAAAGCCATACTTCCTAGGTTATTGCAACATATTGAAGTACATCATACACCATTTTTTCAGCCAGGCTAAACCTAGCAGGTTAGATCCATTTATCTGTTCCAGCAATGTTCAAATTCATTAATGAAGCCATTATTGATTTGTGGAACATGACTTAAAATCTCAGCAAACACTGAACAATCTGTGAGGAGTTCTTAAACACTGAATGTATGTAACTAGACATCTCAATTTAACAACCAGACATACATTAAACAGCATTAATAGCTAGGCACTTAATGGATCAAGTCCCACTGTTTGTGTAATGTGAAAATAAAAAAGGCTTATTAAATGACAAGCTTTCCCTGGTTTGTGCTAATTAATTATACACTGCATCTGACTGCTAATTTAGTGGGACAATGCAGCCCAAAACCATGGTTTCTTCTTGAACTTTGCCTCCGCACCACCTAATTCAGCGCAGATTGCAGCTGTGACCTGCCTCTGAACGACGACAGTATTAAATTAGAGCACCAGGCCATCAATTTAATAAGTACTGTAGCAGGTAATTTGAATAAGGACAGTATTAGTATTCTACCAGTGCACAACTAAAAGCAGCTGACCTTTCAGACCAGAGAAGATCCTTGAACACATTTAGCTGAATTGGAGAACACAATAATAATCTGACCATGTTAGGAGTGCCAAGAGAGACTTTTACAGCTCTACACCCATTACTATACATCAGCTACTCTACAGTATATACTCTACTTTATGTACAAAAAAAACAAGGTTATAAATAGAACAAAGGCAATATGAAAGATATATTTGCAGTGGCACATTTGGAAATTCTCCTTATTATCTTGATTTATGGTATAAAGAATGTAAAATTAATCAATGCACATAAAAATGCACTATGAACGCTCACATAACAATTCAGTGGCGTTTCAGCACAATTTTAGTCTCAAGAACATATGTATGTAGTAAAAGTACAATGTATAAAAAAATCTTACTATCATGTCTGTGCAAAATGCAGCAATATAAGGTGGACATCACATTTAAACAAGAAAAGGTAATGCTTTGCTGCTAATTGACAAGTTTTTCAAGGGGGAAGGGGGGATTATAACTACAGTAAATTCTCTGTCAACAGACTCATGCTGCACAGATTCAGCCATAGAGCTGTGTGAAATTCCCCTAAAGTCTGTTGAGCTGTTTTGAAATAAAGGTGATTTTGTTTCAGGATGTCTATTTATATATAATTACACTCTGAGATGCATTAAAGGATTCCACAGCAGCAGCTCAATTTGCCCTTATGTGAATATGCCCTCCCTTTTTGGAGGGAGGGCTTTAAACCAAATCATAATAGGGCAGATCCTCAGCTGGTATAAACAGTTACAGCATCATTGGAATAAACAGAGCTGTGACAATTAGCCGAAGATCTGGCACACTAATATTTTAGAAATATACACATACACAGAAATATACACATATGCAGAAAAAACAGTGCAGGCTTATAATACATAATGTACAAGATGTGACAAACAGCCATAATTCATTTGCCATTTTCTCCAAGATCATGGGCTGCTTATCAAGTGGTCTCCTGTAATGCAAGTTGTCTTTAAGACCTAGTTAAGGATAGCTGCTTACCCTACCTAAATTGATAGCTCTGGTAGCCCATTCCCAGCATGCACAATGTTATCAGATCGGGTGTTGTGTCCCCAATTTCCTTCTTAAAAGACATAACTCAATTCTCCAGAACACCAAAGGCTCAATTTAGTGGAGTTTGGCACAAACAATGTATTATAATATGGAAAAATGTTTGTGACTATGTAGTTACATTTTTTCAGTCAGATTTAGATGCCCACTCTCCCTACTTCGCTAAAACCAAAACAATTCCACTTGAAAAAAGTTACATGTCAAAGCTTAGAATTTTTCAAAATAATATGATGCTAATCATACAAGATGTTTGGAGCTATAGGGGTTATCAGTAGGTAGAATCCTTATCTCACTTGCAACAAAGTACACACACATTGAGATAGCATCCAAAACTCCTCCCCCTTCCTAGGCAGTCCTTTATTCTTAAATATAAATCATAATCTGAGCTTCTTGCTGAGAGACTGTTTCTAGGGTTTTTTCTTTTCAACATCTTTTGTCTCAGCCCATAGGCCCTTTCATGCCTTTGAGACACTACCTTTTATCCTCCTGAGTTGGAACTAATGATGCTCACCTGGCCTGGTTGCCAGCAGAAGTCAGCAAAATAGCCCTTCATATTTATGCAAAGTTTTAGAAATGGACATAGCTTGTCATAGTTCTAAAACAAGGTTAGGAACTATAAGCTGGATTTATTCCAACACTGGTAAGGATATTGGTATTTTGATTCTGAATGTACATAAACATAACCAACAGAACCCCCCCCCATGCACACACACACAGTGTGGGGGTGGCCCTGGTGCTGCCCAGCCCTCTGTTTCCTCCTCTCCATGCTCCTCAAGCATATTTTTCTAACACTTTTAGGCTAATAACACCCAGAGTAATTTATTAATATGGACCCATAAAATCCCCAAATAAAGTTCAATAATATAACACAAAATGTTCTGCCTCAGCTGCTTTCTGTGACCCTAGGCTCTTCATCAGTCCCCAGTCTACCTTCAAATGAAACAGTAACAAAAAATATCCACCCACTCTGGTTTTAATAAAAGTCATGCCACCCTGTGACATATGCAGCACACTGAGACATTTTACAAAGTGAGCATTGGCCAATGAAAATACACATGAAGCAATATGGGCTTTATAAAATATTCATGTCCCATAGAGTGACCAGATGTCCTGATTTTATAGAGACAGTCCTGATTTTGGGGTCTTTTTCTTATATAGGCTCCTATTACTCCCCACCCCGTCCCGATTTTTCACACTTGCTGTTTGGTCACCCTAATGTCCCAGATGAGAGTGGAAAACAGAGAACCACACTGGGGCAGGTGGATCTGGTCTGGAAGGAGAGAAAAGCAACATGGAGGATAAAAGGCCCAATCTTGAAAAGGGGAAAAAAGAAGCTACATATGGAGGTCAGAAGCATCTGAGAAGGAATGGGATCCATCTATTTCAAGCTTTCAATGTCCCCAAGGCTTATGCCATAGAGCAATTATTATATATTATAAAAAATCTACACAAATTCCCAAGTAAAAGCAACGTATTGAACTAGAATTAAAGTTCAATAGGCATATGAGTAACTTCTTTAGACTATGGCTTTAAAGGACATATCAGTTGGGGGGATATCTAAACTTTGGTATACTGGGAAATCTGAAGTCACATTTGGAAGTGGTAAGTTAACAGCACCCATGGAATCTTATCTCTGTCCTGGTCTCTGTTCAACCTAAAATCTAAGTTAAGATATAGTTTTACCTGGTAGTGAATATAATATATATTGCATATTATATGTTCTTATGTATGAATATATTTCACCACGTATGGCCAAAGTGGGGCAGGGAATCAAAAAAGGGAAAAGAAAAGATTAAGGGATTGAAAGAAAAATCAGAATGGGAGATGGAGAAAAGAGGCCCTCATCTGGAGATGTTAAGGGTTCCCTTGCCTCTACATCTTGTCCAGCCCCTGTAGATAGGCTGCCCTCTGGGTTGTAGGTTTTCTTCTGAGATATAAGGATAAATTGACACTAGAAACTGAACATTTTAAAACTGAGGTAGTAACTTCATGCACATTCCAGAAAAGATTTGCGTATCATTTCAAGCTTCTATTTTGTTTATTTATGCATAACCTCACCTTCAGTCTCTCACACATAAAAACAAAAGGTATTGCCATCCATTTAAGCTGTGGAGAATAGAGAGCTATATTCTTGCATGTTACATAGAAAAGACACACTACTTGATATTTCCATTAAACTTACACTACATAAAAATGGGACATGACTCATTCATGAATAGAGCCCTTAGTCTGATTTGTGGCAGCAAGTGTGCTGTCACAGGCATACTTATTGCTAAGAATGTATCAAATTACCTTTGCTACAATTATTAAAATTCCTTCTCTACCTTCCAAGTGAACTTGATTTCAAGTGCAAAGAATCTCCCCAGTGAGTTTTCCCATCAAATATTTCATAACTAAAACATTAAATACATCTGCTAAAGAAGGACAAGTAATAGTATAATCCATTTTATTTTCAAAAGGCATGCAATTTTTGAAAGTACTAATACTAATAATATAAATGTCTACTTTAAATGTGATGCTATATAATACCACACCTGCCAATCTTCTTATCTATCTAGTAGCCACAGTATCTATATATAGATATAGCCTATAAAAGACATGCTTTTTAGGACTTAAGTAAAACATTAAAGAAATTTATTTAAGATCAGTTTTGAACACCCTAGAAGAAGATAATTATTGCAATAAATACCCAAATTTCTGTGTGTTGTCTACCTTATATTAGAAACAAATCAACATCCTCACTCCAGCCATTCATACATTTGATTCCATTTTCTTATTGAAAAAGGGTAAATTGGTAGACACTAATAAAGATCAAGTGTGAACAGTCATAGATCTCTGAGAATAAAATATTTTTCTTAATAGGTTTTCAATGCACATAACTCATTTCTCTGCCCTTCCAGGCCCTAACTGTACATCATGACTTTCCACTCACACCCTGAGGCCTTCTCCCACAAAAGAAGTCCATCAACCCTAGCTTCCACCCTCCCTTTGAGAAATAGCAGAAATGGTGAAGAAACCAAGCAGCTCTGCCAGCTTCTTTCTGGATTCTATTTTTTACACCTGGCAAATCTTTTAGCTCTCTCGGGCTTCTGATGTAGTTTGGCTCCATAAAGTAGTAAATATCTATAACAAAGAAAGTCCAGGCAGTATCTAACTATCTAGATTCTTATATTGTTGCTCATCACAAATAACAACAAGAAGTACAACTACCTCTTCCTTCCCTGTTGACAAGATGTGGGATAGAATTATTTTAAAAAATTATTATGAAAATTAATATGAAAGGTATGAATATTTTGAATCAAGCAAAGTATATTATTTAGGAATGTTTCAGTGAAAAGGTCCATTTTGCATTTGGCATTGAATGTAGCAAAGTCAGTAGATTCTTATTTCATCTGGCAGTGAGTTCCATGGTGCTAGTCTGACTCATGTGAAAGTTTTGCCTTCTGTGGTCATGAGTCTCCCTCTGTTGGTCAACAATGGTTTCATTGTTCCAGTAGAATATCATAATAGGAGGCTGTCCTTGTGAAGGGAGACAGACTACAGCAGCAGTTCTCAACCCATGGGCTACATGCGGCCCAATTAGCACATAGCTGTGGCCCAGCTGCATGCTAAAGGCTGCTAGGCTCACAAGGCAGGGTACAGATTCTCAGCCACTCGGTGTGGCAGGGTCCGGACCACCCAGCGCAGCAGGGTCTGGGCTGCCCTGTACAGAGGGTTCGGGGTTGCCTGACGGCCCCATGGGGGTGGGGGGCTCCGGGGTTGCTCTGTGGCTGCTGGGAACCTGGACCCCACTGTGTGGGCCCAGTGGCCTTTAGCACATAGCTGCAGTTAAGGTCTAGGGTTGGCATTGGGGCTGCTGGCTGGCCCTCCAGGGTCGGGGTCTGGTCTGTCACTCGGCTGCTCTGCCACTCGGCCCCACTCAACCAGGTCCAGGTTCGGAGCTGCCGCCTGGCCCTGCACAGTGGGGCTGGCCTAGGGTCTCTGCTACCCAGTCCCCTGCACAGGGCTCCGCTCCTGGCCTCACTCTATGGAGGGGTCTCTGGGTGGGAGGTGCTTGGCATAGATATCTGAGGGGGATTTAGGAGGGGGCACACTGTGGTTCTCAACCTGCGGCCAAGGTAACATATTGTGACATGCATATGTAGACCACATTGATAAATAGGTTGAGAACCACTGCTCCACAGGTAGCTAAGACCAGTTCCACTCAGGGCTTTTCAAATCAGGATCTTGAACCGAACTGTGTTCAGTGTGGAGCCAGTACAGATTGAGGTATATCAGGTTGATCTGAGACCTACAAGCAAGGTTTAGCCTCTCCCATCTTTAAAACACACATACGATTCCACCTGCCTCTTCAACTACTGCCTCATCTCCCTGCTCACTATCATTTCTAAGACTATTAAATATACTATATTTCCTCTCTAGAGTTCTTCTTTTCTGATTCCATCCTACACTGTCCCCATTCTGCCTTCTTCCTCTTGCATTCCATTGACACAACTCTTGCCAAGGCCTCTAATGACCTCCATCTCACCAAAGCTCCAAATCAGTACCCAATCCTCATCCTCCTCAACCTATGAGACACCTTTGATAGTCAACCACACTATTCTTGATATTTGTCCTCTCTTGGCTTCCATAACTCAGTCCTCTCCTGGTTCTCCTCCTCTCTCTCTCACCACTCCTTCGGCAAGTCATTCAAGGATCTGACTCATCCCCCTTCTAACTTTCTATGGGGGTAACACAGGGCTCTGTCCTTGGTCCTCTTCTTCCTCCACACCTTGTCTCTGGGTAATCTCATCTGCAAAAACCATTCAACAATCGTCTCTTTGCTGACTATTCACATGTCTACCTGTCTACTCTGGACCTATCTCCTTCTGTCCAAATTAAAAATCTCAACCTGTCTCTCTGACATCTCCTCATGGATGTCTGTCCATCAGCTCAAGCTCAACATGGCTAAACAGCACTCAGTCTTCCCCATCATAAGCCCTCTCCACTCACTCCTTTCTCAATCACTGCAGACAATAAAGCACACTGTCTGTCACTCAGGCCCATAACTTCATCTTCTACTAGGGTTCTCTCCCTAGATCCTGACTCTCAAGTGCTGTCTAAGTCTTGCAGATTGTTTCTGCACAACATCTCTGTTATAAACAGATAGTAGGAGTTAATAGAACAGAAGTACTTTCTCTCTTTTGCCTGTAAAGGGTTAACAAAATCAGTGAGCCTGGCTGTCACCTGACCAGAGGACCAATCAGGGGACAGGATACTTTCAAATCTTGAGGGAGGGAAGTTTTTGTGTGTGCTGTTAGTGTTTGGTTGTTGTTCTCTCTGGGTTCTGAGAATGACCAGACGTGCAACCAGGTTTCTCTCCAGTCTCTCTGATACAGTCTCTTATATGACCAGAATAGTAAGTACTAGGTAGTTAAGGCGAGTTAGGCTTATGTTGTTTTCTTTATTTGCAAATGTGTATTTGGCTGGAAGGAGTTCAAATTTGTATTTTGCTGAAAGGATTTTAATTTGTACTTGTATACTTAGACTGGGAGGGTATTCCCAGTGTCAATAGCTGAAAGACCCTGTACCTATTCCATTTTAAATTTACAAAGATAATTTTTACTGTTTTTCTCTCTTTTTCTCTCTTTAATTAAAAGTTTCTTGTTTAAGAACCTGATTGGATTTTTTTTCTGGTGTGAGACCCCAGGGGACTGGGTCTGAAGCCACCAGGGAATTGGTGGGGAGAAAGGAGGGAAGGGGGAGAGAGAGGCTAATTTCTCTCTGTGTTAGGATTACTGTCTCTCTCAGAGAGAGTCTAGGAGGGGGAGAGAGAAGGAGAGGGGAAGGTGCATTTTCCTCTCTGTTTAAGATTCAAGGAGTTTGAATCACCGTGATCTTCCAGGGTAACCCAGGGAGGGGAAGCCTGGGAGAGGCAACGGTGGGGGAAAGGGTTTACTTTCCTTGTGGTAAGATCCAGAGGGTCTGGGTCTTGGGGTACCCCGGGCAAGGTCTTGGGGGGACCAGAGTGTACTAGGCACTGGAATTCCTGGTTGGTGGCAGCGCTATAGGTTCTAAGCTGGTAATTAAGCTTAGAGGAATTCATGCTGGTACCCCATCTTTTGGACACTAAGGTTCAGAGTGGGGAATTACACCATGACAATCTCCAAGATATGGCCTTTCCTATCCATCCACACAGTTATAATTCTCATCCAGACCCTTATCATCGTATGTCTTGATTACTGCAACATTGTCTTCTCCAGCTTTCACAAATGCAATTTTGCCATACAAATATCCCATCAGAATGCTTCTGCAAAGATCTTTTTCCTAGCTTGTCACTTTAACCATGTCACCACTTCCCTTGCATCCTGCACTTGCTCCCCCTTCCTCTCTCATATCAAACATGAACATCACTTTCAATGCCTTCCTGGTCTAACCCCATGACACCTACCATCTCTATGTTATCAAGATGTTGACTCACAACTCTGATCAGCTCTCATCAGACTCACTTGTTAAACTTTCAAACAGGCAACTCTGGGCTCTCTCATGCTTGGGAACATCCCTAAACATCCGCAAAGTTCCTCCTTGTCCTCCTTCAAATCCTGAAAACTCTGCTTTGCTATGATGCCTACAAACAAACTTGACAATGTTTAAATAGCTGATGAGCTATGAGGACCACTGCCTACCATGCCAAACAATATTGTATCCTTATGCTCCCACATCTATCAGTATCCACCTGTTGCCTTATAGTTAGATTGTAAGCTCCATGGAGTAGAGACTATCTTGTTTGTACAGCACCTCACACAGTGGGGTCCTGGTCTATGACTGAGGCTCCTAGCTGCACCCCCATAAATTATTATTATTATTATTACAAGGACAAATTCTAGTGTTTTAGTTAACCAACACAGCATTCATCATCAAGGCTAAAGTGCTACAACACTTTGCTTTCAAATAGAATCACTGACTTCCTGCAAAACAATGCAGCCAATATAACATCAATATAATTTTAAAAATTACTTACACAGTAATCTTCATCCCAAAACCTCAGAAAATGCCCAAATTTATTGGTGTAAATCCTGAAATAAGTCCTTAACTTCATTTCAATGACTTTGAGTTTAGGTTGGAGGACTTAAAGGCATAATGAAGACTCACTGACATAAGGCTCAGTTGGCCCATTGGCATAAGAAGCTGGAAAGCAGAGGGACAGAGTAAGATGGTTCTTGACATTGTTAAAGATATCCGTATACAGGACATCCCTAACATATTTGTCTGAACTTGAGAAGAGAATGATGTCAGCATGTGTGTGTTTCAATACCTCTGAATGCTGATTTATTTGAACTGGAATTGCTCTGCTTGTTTCTAATGAGGCCATTTTTTTTTCTTTGTGGTCGGTGGCTAGAAAGAATGGAGAAAATGCACACACTCTGGTAAGTCACTTGAGTAGCTAGGACTTGCCATAGTGTGCTAGAGGAAGGAAAGACACAAATGTATAGTGGATACAAAATACAAAATTGTAACTAGTAAACCAGCTGTCTTCTTTCCAGTGAAAATTGGCTGGTAGATTCATAACTGTAAACTATGCTTACAATCAAATGAGGAGTAAAATTAAGTGTGATGAATTGATAACTCTATACACTGAGGGTCATTCAAAATTGGACCTTTTAATGTATAGCTGGTTGAACAATTCTGAGATTGCACAGTTTTACTTTGCATCATTTCAGTAAATGAAGTAATAAAGCCTATTCTATTTTAAGCAATCAACCAATGATGTTTTTAAGCAAGCTGAACACACTGGCATGATTCAGCAATTATTACAACAGTGGCTTAAATTGGTGAAGTTATATTTTCAAAAGAGAAGCTGACTACCTCAAATCAAGCATATACTTAATAGAACCCTGGTTTTGTAATCACTTTCTGATCCATATATATGGTGGAAGCACAGGTAGATAAGAAAGTTAAAGAGGGAGACACAGTAGCTATTGGTTCAAGTTTGACAAGGTGCTGCCATTTGGCATGAGACATTTAGTCCCCACATCACAAGCTAGTTATTAAATAAGCATAAAACAAGAAAAAAAGTCTATATTCCTTTGTGAGATTGAAAAATTGTTCTACCATTGCTGGGTTTGTGCTTATTATAGCTATAAACTATTAACATCTATGAATGCACTTTATCTGCCCAAACTATTCTTTATACAGAACACATTTTCCCAGGGCACTGTTGCAAGCTACAGTTCTGTACACCTGCTCACAACAACTATGATTAAAAAGTATAAATCTCAAAAGGCAATGCTTTAAGTACTTACCTGTACAAGTTGCAGCCTCACAAGTCCTACAAGTTCTTTCACCTAATGCTCAAAATTGCAACCAGTGAGTTACAGGGCACATACTTAGTTACATGGCACATGGCTCATCCTTTCAATCATGGAGCCTCTCTCTCACACATGCAGTCGGCTTGCTTTGATCTTGGGCTGGTCCGAAGTTAAATCAGACCCTTCCCCACCCCCTTCTACCCAAGTATGTCCATCTCTTTCCCTCTCTCCTTCCCAAAGTTTGCTGTGTGGCTCTATGTGCCTCAAGTTTATATGTTCCACCACTCTACGCTTGGTTCCTTTGTCTTACTGTCAGTAATTTTCCACTCTCCAAACCCCAAGCCCACTACAAACAAGTTGGAGGAAGTGGCTTCTCTCAGCTTCAGACAACCTCTTAGCATACTTATGACAGGTCAGAGTACAGTCATTAAGGTTTACTATTCTCCATTGTATCTAGTCTGGGAAAGAGATATGCTTATGGGTTCATCAGCAACAGTGGATACCCACAAACATAGCTGCACAAAAACTGCTGTATCCTAGAACATAAAAATGGCAGTACTAGGTCAGACCAATAGTCCATCTATCCCAGTACCTTGCCTTCTGACAATGGCTGGCACCAGTAGCTTCAGAGAGAATGAACAGGATACTTTATCAAGTGATCCTCTCCCTGTCATCCATTCCCAGCTTCTAGCAGTCAAATGTTTAGAGACGCCACAGCATGGGATTGCATCCCTAGACATGCTGGCTGATAGCTATTGATGGACCATGAACTTTTCTAATTATTTTTTGAACCCAGTTACTTTTGGTCTTCACAACATCCTCTAGCAATGAGTTCCACAAGTTGACTGTGCCTAAAGTTGACTGTGGAATAAGAACAACTTCATAGTAGACCAAAATTCATACTTTGGACAGACTGAGTCCTTAAATCACCACACCAACATTCTGATGTTTGTCAGAACACTCCTTAAAAAACAAATACCCAAGACATTTAGTTATTGTAGTGAGAAGAAAGTAAATTTTCTACTTTTCACTCTTTTTCTGTTCCTCAAAATAAAAATACCTGCTGTATAAAACAAAACAAAACAAAACAAAACAAAAAAAAGTAAGAACTAATGAACATTGTGGTACTTGAAGTTATCTAATTCCAATTGCACTTTAAGTTAGTGAGTGAATTTAGAGTTCACAAATACGCTTCATTTCTGATCTGCAACAACACCTTTGTTATTTTACTCATATGGCACTATTGAGCAGAGACTGACAACTGTGTCAAACTCTGCAGTGGTTTTCATTTTGGGCACAAATGGGGACTAGGCTGAGAGCGAAGTTATTTTTAATTGTAACCTGCATTTTATACTGTGTCTGTGAGGTGAAAGGCTAGTGCACTAATACTATAGTATGCAATCTGGCTAGCTACCTAGTTCCAGTTGAATTTATTTCAAACTCAAGACAGATAAAGACAGTACTAGGGGAAAGAAGTAGGAGTAAAGGGTCTCACTTTACAGTGGACATGAGAAGATAATCATCTTGCAGACTAATGGAGTAGTGGAAGTGGAAGAATAGGAAAGAGAAAAAGAATTATACCTAGTACTTACATGATGACAAGCACCACTCCAGATCCAAACTACCTCATCCAAATACAAGTATATATTGTAAAGAAAACTGTCAAATATAGGTGGACTAAAGTAACAAAAAAAGGCACCCAATATGCTGCACAGAGGGATAACTGAATCTACCTGAGAAAAGCCTGACCATAAAATTAAAATATACTCCATTAGGCGGGAACCAAAACCTAAACTGAGGCAACACTGACCTTGTCAATATGCAGCGGTTATTGTTTATATCTTGGATGCTTTTTCTCAGAAAGGCTAATTTCATGGGTGGATTAAGCTATGTTGTCAAGTGCCCTTGGTCACAATGTTATTAGATAGTGTAATATGGAAAATAAAGTAGCAGAAGAGCAAAAAAAAAATCTAAAACTGCTGTAAACACTAGGCATCCAGAAGCAGACAAGAAACAAATTTCACTTCCTTAAAGTAACCATTTTGAAAATGGAGGCTATGTGGAAAAGGAAAAGAATTAATGCTCCCAAGGATGGAAGTTTGGAATTCATCTCCCCACTCACAAAAAAACCTATTTTATATGTGATTAAGATAATCAACTAGATCAAGTTAGCAAGTGCAAAACTTAAAATAGTTCCATCTACGTTCACCCCTCTTACGAGACCATGTTAAATTTTGTACAAAGCATACTGTGTAAAGTATAATTTTAAAACTCTGGGTTTTCTGATCATTACTGTCCTGGTAATTGTGTGGAGTAATATTGTATGTAAAGATATAAGATTCCACGGTATAATATTACCCCCAGGCAAGTTCCAGCATATTCTGGAGGGAAGTCACACACAAGATTCTTAGAGACAAAAGATTGGCCAACGCCTTAGCCAGGTGTCAACAGGATCTAAGGGGCCATCACCAGATTAAGTGACCACTCTTCTGTAGGAGTGAGGGAGTGGACAAAAGATCTACATTTTGACAAAGAAGCAGTTTAAGGTCCATGGCTACATTGACTTTCTGCCTCCAGAACATCAGCTAGATGTGATTCTTGCACAAGAGAAAGAGCTATAGCAAGAGAAGGCAGATGTCCCAAATCTCTCCCTTGCTCTCTACTCACAGCAGCACCAACACCCAAACAACAAAGGAATCAGCATTGGATTTGGGGGGGATATCCTTCTGAAAGAGGTTCAGCCAGTAAGGCTGCTGGAACATGTCGTGAGAGAGACTTTGCTTTGTATTCACTTAGCTTGTTATGTTAGGAGTTAGTTGCATTTTACCTTTTATTTCTTTGTAACCAATTCTGACTTATATGCCACATTACTTGTAGTCACTTAAAATCTATCTTTTGTGGTTAATAGATATGTTTTGTTGTTTATTGTAAACCAGTGTGTTTGGACTGAAGTGCTTGGCGAACTCCATTTGGGATAGGTTTGTGCATATCATTTTCTAGTAATAAATGATGGACTTTATATGAACTTATATTGTCCAGGAGGGTGCTGGGCAATACAAGGCTCATGGCTTCTTGGCAGCCTGGGCACCCAGGGTCCCCTGCTTTGTGGCAACCCTCCAAGTAAATTGCCTCAGAGTCAGGGCTTCCAGGAACCATAGCTACCCAGTAGCAAGGTTTGGGTCACCCTGCTAAACAGGTTGTGTCAGAATTGAGAACTTCAGGGCTAGGAGGACCTGCCAGGAAAACTGCCCTTGAGCCAGGTCTCTTCATTCCCTTTCACAGATAATTTTGAAATTTTTGGTTATTTTCAAATCACAATAAATAAATTTCAAAATATCAAAATCCTTCATGAAACCAAATCACCCTTCTACACCTTCATCCACTCATTATATTGAGTACATTTATAACCAGTTTATAAAAGGTTAATAAATGATTAACAGATGTTACACATGTATGCAGGGTCTGAATGAACTCTCCCCTGACCGCTCTATTTCAGGAGGTGGGAGAGACCTCAGGAGCAAATTGTATTTTCATGACCACAACTACTCTCCATAGGTATCTAGCAGACTGGAGTTGTGCAGTTTAAGGTGATCAACTTTGACTGGTGTTGGGTTACAAATCATTTTAGTATTAAATGCAGGGGTAGTGAAATGTATCAATCTTGTTATCTTCATTGTATGCCTAAAGGGGAGGGAGCAGAACTGTGTTGAACTTGTCCCTGTGGAGGGGTCACCCTCAGATAAGTGGAACTCACTAAGCCAGGGGCTCAAATGCCAAACCCCTGTGAAGGTAAGAGAGGTGGGGTTAGGGTCCCCAATCTGGTTTAACCTGTTCTTCGCCACTATTCAAAGATAGAGCTAAATAGGTTTCATTAGGAGCCTTTTGTTATGTTAAAGTGCTCAAATGAGAGCTGAAATCACTTGTGGTGGGGCAGTGTTCCTGCCCAGCCTGCAAAGAGCTGAAAATCACTAAGGGACTGATGTGCAGCTGGTGGGGAAGCCAGTGGAAAGGAAGCGCGACTGGCGGGTTGACCATCAGAGAGGAATCGCGGCTGGTGAGGTGGCCAGCCAGAGCAAGTGCTTAGATGGCAAGGTGCCTTCTTCCCTGGATGGGAGGTGAACTCACACAGATGCATCTCTAAACCCTGGGTCTTCACTGATCAAGGATAACCACTGTGAGTGGGGTGTGGTGAAGGAGCAGAGAGGGGCACAGAAAAGGCCCTTTTGTTGTAGAACTCAAGAACATGAGGCAGAAGGCACTGCCCCATGCACTCTGGGGTGGGTGTCCTGATCACAGTTTTATTATGAATCCTGCTTGCGGCATTTTCCCTGATTAATTTCGGGTGACTTCCCTCCTTTCATTAAAAGTTTCTTTTCCACTCTCAGACTCTGTGCTTGTGAGTGGGGAAGTATGACCCCAGGGGTGGTATGTAATTTTCCCAAGTCACCGTGTGGGGCTCGAGCCAGTTCTGTGTTGTATTGTTAAAAAGGAACCCCTAAATATTGAACCCAACCTTGGTTACTGCCAGCTCCACCTGGCAGAAGGGTTATACATACAAAATTACGGATATGAATAGATGGTTAAAGCAGAGAGTGGAAGGTGTTATAAATGGTTGTAAGCAACCTACACACCTGTTGGGTTCTATAACAGTAACTAGTCAGAGGGATCTAATGTTTGGCTGGTAAATTTAAATGGAGCTCTTCAAGGAAAAGACAGACCTAGGGAGAAGAGGGGTTCATGTTTTACTTCCAGTGATTTTGTTAATAAACCCAAGGAAAGGAGTGAGTTTTGACCATGTACAACATGTAACTCCACAGCTAGCCAGCCTCCTCCTGCTGCTGTTCAAATCCCCCAAAAGACATCCTTAGAATACCACTTAAAAAGAAAAACAGCAAATTTGATAGTTTTACTCATGTTGAGATGGGTGTCACCCTTTGAGCCATGAGGGCTGCATTTCACAGGCAAACATTGATGCACTTGGTTTCTGCTTGTAAAAAACACATGTGTATGTTGAAGTCACATTTATGCATGCATATGGTCAGTTAAATGCTTAACTGATCCCATGTACATTTAATTACCGGAATTACATGCACTTTTATAACAAATTAAGTGCACACACGTGTACATGCCCAACTGCATGTACCTAGCTTTGAGAGGCTGCGCCTCTATCTTCAGTACAGATAACATCAAAGACAAGAGTGTCACCCACTTGCTGAATCTTTTGACAGATGTTTCATATAATCCATCTCTCCCTCCTACACTAGTCACTTTGCATAGAGTATGTCTGCAAACAACAATAACTCCCTGAATTACTAAGGGGAATATTACAAATTCTTGTTTTCAAGGATCTGAGCTACACAGATAAGAATCTCAGGTCATTAATACTTACTGGTCTGTTTCCAGAAGTAGACACTTTGTACTGACACATATCAGGTGCTATGTTTTCCCCCTGTGTTAACCTTCTAGTTCTCACCCTAACTTTGCTTCTTACCAAAGTTGGGCAATATACAATTCTCCAGCTGGTTTCCTAATATGCTCAAGAGTTAAATTTCTTTATTTAGTGAAAAGAAGTATTTCTAAAAAGCTTCTCAAAAGAAGGACACTAAGCAACAAACCAACCAATTGAAGACAGGGACTGTTATCTTTAACTGATGGTAATTGAACCAGATTATATTCTCCACCATTTTAAAAAGAAAAAAAGAGTGACAACAGCAATACTATTTCAAACATCTTTATGCTACCTTTGGTGATTAAAAAGATTAATAAAGAAATGGAAACTTTCTTTGACAAGCTATGGTCACTAACTAAGATTCATATGTAAAGTCACAAGTAGATTTAGCACATGCAATCAAGTTTCAAGAGTCTCCAGCAGCCTCTAGTAAAGACATTTCCTCTAATAAGATCCTGAAGATGTCTCTGGTGAAGTCCTAGTGCTGTACAAAGTTCAAATGTTCATTTCACTGATTTCTGTAAGAAAAATGCTTATTGCTTCATTTCACATTATTTGGCACTGCCTTCCCACTACCTACTTCCATTTCACTATCTGAAAAACGTATCTGAAATTCCTGTTTTCACAATGAAAAACATCACAAAAGTCCACGTTTTGATACAAATCCATCATCCAATAAAAATGGACCCATTTCCTCTTGAAAATGGACCATAACTCATTAAAAAAGTTCACACAGATTTGTGAAATCTCTAAGGCACATTGGAAGCACCCTCCATTTGAAAATATTTCATTTTCCATATTCCCCATAGAGAGCCTCTAAAGCACTTGAAAAATGAATTTACCCTAGCACAAGCTTTGGCAGAAATGAGGCCATTTCCAAGTCAATAATAATATTCAGGTGAAAAAAAAATAGTTTTTCATTTTATATGATTCTTCTGGCCTTATGTACTAAAATACTTAGTGATATCTTTTAAAAAATCCCTGCCTTTTATTTGGCTTAATGCAGGCAACTTCTCTTTTATCAGAGCACCAAATAGGGTGATTTTTGCTACTAATACCACAATTCTACCCAGAGCTACAAAATTCAAATAATCCATACATGGACCAATATTACAATAGATTTGAGGTACTTGGTTATTTTAGATGACAGAACCAATATATAGAAAACATAGCTCAGTGTGGATGCTAATAACCCTATAAGCAATTAATTACATTTACACAGACAACGCTAAAGAGACAAGTTGCAGAGTACTGACCAGGAATTTGTTTTTTTCTAAACAGACTTGAAGCCAGCAGCCAATAAAAAAACCCCTCAGCAAACTCTCTCCTGGCATAATATATTAAAAGAACAAAGTATGAATCAAACGGTTGTTTAATCTGGCATACAGTAAGCACACATTGTCCAGAACACTATGATCATATTTGCTCATCATTTCCTGGGAAGGTTAACTTTTCTCCAGAGAAAGGAAGTTTTAGGCAATTAGAGAGAAATTCTGGGTTCAGTTAATATTTGTTATGATGAAAGGCTAATAAGTTTGTATTTAAAATATTTGAACTGCAGTTATTGTTGCATCTGACAGTGAAGGAAAGTCCTATGAGAACTCTGGCAATGAGACATAACGGAACCTTTCACGGTACGCACAGACTCCAGAATCTGTGAACTGTTTGACAAGGACAAATACATTTACAACACTGACTGATCTGTATTTCCAGCGAAGAACTGAAACCATACAATACCTCAACAGGTAACAGAGGTACAGATACAGGTCATTAGAAGGTTGTTCTTATGAACATACTGCTGCAGGCCATTTCACCTGCCATTTTCCCCTTCACCTGTTTATTTTTACCTATGACTCATATTTGGCCTGCACATAAAGTGTGTACATTTCTTAAGCATGTACCCTGGGGCACAAAAAAGGGCCAAGGGAACAGCGAATCGCAGTAAAGCCTGCAGCAACAAGTATGTGTTAGTTTGACATTAGTGGGCATTGTATGGATTTTTTGTCATCTGCCCAGAATGGAGCAGGAGTGTCAAGGCAAAGTCAATTTGCCACTCTACTCTTGCAAGAATATCTGCATAAAGAAAAGGTCAAATAATCTGAAAGAACACCCAATAATTTATTCAGGGTTCAGTTGTTGTGTGAATTCAATAAGACATATTTTACTCAGATGCTTTGTTGTTTTATGTGATTTTCTTCTTTGGTAGAAGATTAGGAGTGAAACTTGGTCCAAAAGAGGCATCCCATGAAAGCAATGGCAGGAGGGATATTTGACAGGCACACACACATCTAAAAATATACAATAAAATTCTCAAAAGCTTCTAAGTGAAAGTCAATGGGACTTTAGACTCTTCATTTACTTAGGCACTTTAACCAATAGAAAAGCGTCTGTCTATAGGGTAAAGTGTGTAGGAAGGGAAGTCCAAAACTAGACTCTTCTGTATTGGAAGCAAAGGGAAAGGAGGCATGGGCTGTAAAAGTTTGGGTGTGACATTCCATTCCATTCAAAAACTATAATAGGACATTACACTTTACATTTTCAAAACATTGTACAAACTACTAAGTGATCCTCATAATGCCTCTGTGAGGTAATTACTATCCCTAGTATAATTTTTCAGAAGAGTGAAATGACTGGCACAAATCAACATAAGTCACTAGCACAGCCAATTTTAGCTAATTGCTACTTGTGCTAGCGGGCAACTACATTTTTGGAACAGCGCACTAGCTGGATGGTGATTCTGCTCCTTGGGACTACTGGTCCCTCAGCAGAAACCATGAAAGATCAGAAAGCAATTGAAGATTCAGTAGAGTTTACTGAAATTTCTTTTAGGGCAATTAATGTAATAATACCACCTCCTTCTTACATAGCACTTTCCATCAGTAGATCTCAAAGCCCTTTACAAAGGAGGTAAACATCATTATCCCTGTTTTACAGATAGGGAAATTGTGACACAAGGAGATGAAGCTGTTAGGGGAAAAGGTAATTAAAGGGGGTATTAAAGGACCCCTGCTAATTATGGAAGTTCAGGTTATCGCTGACTTAGGGTCTGGTCTCAATGAAACAGAAGAGGGACAAAATTAAAGGTAAACAAAAAAAGACAGTTTATTGTGTACAGGTAAGTAAAAGAAAAACACTCAGTGGTTTGAAATCAAGGGCGTGAAGCCCAAGCCCTCTAGCCCTTACAGATATTATGGACTAACAGTCAAGAAATCTATACTTTACAGACAAGACGTCAGTCATGGAGGGAGGGTCATGTCTGACTGATTGCCTCAGTTCCAGTGTGATGGACAACCCGGACCTTCTACTCTGCCTGGTGATGGTGATGTGCACAAGAGGAACACGAATCAAATCAGCTGCTGGACCAGAAACCCTCAGTCTTAGGTAAGTAGGGGGGAGTGATGTGTTGCCTCTTTGAGACTGCTCATGACGACCGATGACCGACATGGACACCATGATGGACAGCACCCTATAGCCTATGAGAGGAACTTATATACTCTCTTGTCTCTGGGCAGAATTGCCAGATCATGTGACTATCTTTTCCCGCCTTACAGGAAAAGGGCACCAAAAGCCCAACAAGAAGGGAAACCAACATGGCTTCCATACAACAACTTTACAGAATTCAAAATGACAATTGTGAACAATTTTTTAAAACAATACCATAACACAATATACAGTTAGAATACATAACAACAGCTTTCCCATAGAAAGTGACTTGACTGAGACTAGCTGCCTTAGGATAGGGCTTGTTTTTGACCTGAGCCTGATTGTTTCTCTGCAACTTGTGTCATCACTTACTATAGGGTAAAGTGAGTCTAACATTCTACCTCTCTGCAGGAGTAATATTTTACCCCCCGTTTTCACCTCCCCATAATCCCCAGAGCTGTTATCACTGTAATGGGTTAAGCAACTGAAGACCTGGATCATGCATAGTGGCCAGAGCCAACATAGAAGTGTAGGTGCCCCTACCCAGCACTAGTAGAGTTGTAATGATTTTATTACCCCTCCACCCAGATCGTACATGAATTTTAACCAAAACAACCAAGACCCTTCACACTGGCATGGCAGACGTCAACAATGCAAATAAGCTCTGACTCACTCTATCACTTCCTCTGGCTCACCATTAGGAAGCAGCAGAGAGTGCCTTCCCTTGTGATCTTCGGGGCAAAAGGCTGCAGTACACAGGAAATTTGGGTCTGATTCTCTCTCATCTTTTGGAATATCCACATTGTTAATAGATTCTAATGAAGAATTATGTTTCCAAAAAACACCCCAAAACACTTAACAATATAATCTATGAAGAGAAAAGGGGGGAAAACACACAAAGACACAAGACTCATGACAATGCCCCCTTTTTTATACAGATAATGTGGATAAAGTGATAAACAGCTGCTTTACTTAGCAACGTTTCAGAGGCTACCTGCTACCTTTCTGAAGTGGAGAATTTGTTAAATATTCAGCCTTCAAAAACTGTCATTAAATAATAAAAATATTTTAGTCCAATTTAAGTGAAAATTATTATAGCACACAGAGCTTTACAGATGGCTTTAAAGGTAAGAAAAACAGTTTTTAGCAGATGAGATTTTATAGTGACTCCAAGATCAGGAGAGTGAAATAATGCTTTACATTATTCATAATCCCTGTGGAAAAATTAAAAAAAGATGAATATGTTTTTACATTACGATGATTATTTACAAAATGTGCTAGATGCTTTGCAAAACAAATAAAAGAGGCAGTCACTGCCCTGAGGAGTTTATGATCTAATTTTAGATGATACACAAGTGAGAGCCACAAGACTAATCAGGGGCAGGGAGACCAGATTAAGGGCTTGTCTACACTGCAGGCGATACAGCTGCACAGCTACAGTGCCATAGCTATGCTGCTGTAGTGTAGATCCCTTCCACAGAAACAAGTGTGGAGGGGGGGTTCCCATTGCTGAAGGAAATCCACCTCCCCAAGAGACAGTAGCTAGATAGAAGAATGCTTCTGTCAGTCGACCTAGCCACACCTACAATGAGGAGTAGGTCAACATAGCAATTGCACTCGGGGTATGATTTTTTTCATATCTCTGAGAAACGTTACTCTAAATTTTAATTGTAGACCAGGCCTAGGGTTAAAATAGTAAGATTATACAGTTTCTTTGCACTGTTCATGCTTCTTGATATACTATATGAAATTAAATTATTTCTCTCTCATGCCTTGATCCTTTTCACACTCACTCTCTCTATTTTATAGCATGCTATGGTGGGGAAGGTTTTGACTAATATAATCTAGTGCTTGCGTGTGGAAGATGTTAGTCTTTAGGAGAGTCTAGAATACAGAGGGAAAGGGCCAAACAGAGAGGACTGGGAGGTGACTCTTTACATACCAGATAACACTGAAGAAACCACAAATAACAGGAAGAAGGGTATAAGGCAGCTCTCGAAGAGCAAAGTCATGCACATTGGAAAACATAATGCCAACTATACATCCAAAATAATGGGGTCTAACTTAGCTGTTACTACTCAAGAAAGAAATTTTGGAGTCACTGTGGGTAGTTCTCTGAAAACCTCTGCTCCATGTGCAGTGGAAGTCAAAAAGGCTAACAGAATGTTAGGAATGATTAGGAAGGGGATAGATATATAAATCCATGGTACACCCACACCTTGAATACTGCGTGCAGTTATGGTCACCCCAGCTCAAAAATATATATATTTGAACTGGAAAAGGTACAGAGAAGGGCAATAAAAATGATTAAGGGTAGGGAACAGCTTCCATATGAAGAGGGATAAAAAAAGACTAGGACTGTTCATCTTCGAAAAGAGACAACTTAGAGGGGACATGACAAAGGTCTACAAAATTGTGACTGGTCTGGAGAAAGAGAAGAAGGAAGTGTTACAAGAGCCAGGGGGGTTAAACAAACAAAAGGAAGTACTTTTTCTCACAACATACAGTCAACCTGTGGAACTCATTGACATGGGATATTGTGAAGGTCTAAATTAGAAGGGGAGTCAAAAATGAGCTAGATAGTCCATAGAGGATAGGCCCTCTATGGCTATAAGCCATGGTGGTCAGGAAAGCAAACTCCTGCTCTGAGTGCCCCAAGCCTCTGATTGCAAAAAGCTGAGACTGGACATCTGTTCTGTTCATTCCCTCTGAAGCACCTGGCGCTGGCCACTATCAGAAGACAGGATACCGGGATAGATGGACCATTAGTCTGACCCAGTATGGCCTTATGTGCAGAGAGACATGAAAAGCAATGAGATCTATGGTGTAGGCCAGGCTGGAGTTGCACAGAACCTTTAAATTGATACAGTGGGAGGACCAGAAGGGGGTGTAATGAGGACAAATTAATAAGAAAGAAAGAAAGATCACTTTAGCAGCTGTACTTTGGATGGAGGGGTGAAGAGCAATATGCATGTCAGAGAGGAGGATGCACTAATCAAGGCAGGAGATGACTGTAGCACAGAGACCTGGCCTCCCTCGGAGGTTGACAGCAAGGGAGGACCAGACACTCCCTGGTGATGGAACCAGGAAGGCCACACTCACCAAGCCGGAAGCAGAAGAGAGAGGACAGGAACAGGAAGTATAAAAGGTGGGCCCCGTAGCTCAGTCGGGAGGCAACTACCAAAGGAGATGGATCTGTTCTTCCCACTGCCGATGCAGGAGGCTGCAGAAGACTTCAGTTACCCTGAGGACTTGCTCAAGCTACCAGAGCTGCCAGACCCAACAAATGCTGAAGAGCTGCTGGGATTACCACTAGCAGTATATCCTGAGGAGACAGAGGATGAGCCGGGGATTAAGGTATACCCTGAGGGGAGGGGCAGAAGGAGCCCAAGGATAGATGATTGTAGTCTGGCTGCAGGGGTATCTGAAACTTGGTGAGTGTGTTGTGGTGGGATTCCTCGCTGACCCAGTGGCAGAGTAGTCTGCCACTGTTAGGGCCCTTGGCTGGAACGCAGTGGACTTGGGCGGGCCTGCGTCGCCTACCCCTGCCACTCCACCCCAAGGGTGGCAGTACTCCCCCTCTTCAAACCAAGAAGCCTGTGCTTGTCTGTCTTCCACCAGAGCCAGGGCAACAGATTGTACCTGGGTGCCTCACTCCTGGCTGGAGCCCTCAGACTGTGTTGGGCGTTCACTCCTGCCTGAGGGCTGGAACCCAAGACTGTGTTTGGTACCTGCCCTGTCTGAGGGCATGGGTTCCTAGATTATACTCTGCCTGAGGGTTGGATTTTAGACTGGTGCCCAGCCCTGTTTGAGGGCTTGGGTCCCTGAACCACTCCCTGCTTTATTCCGCTGGAGGGATTGAGCACCAAGACTAACTTCCCCATTATCTTAGACTGTCTTTACAGTGGCATGGCAGCAAAGAGGTGTGTCCTCCCTCAGAGGTTGACAGTAAGGGAGGGCCACACATACCTACAATCACCAAGATGTGAAGTGTGTTCTGACAGAGAGGAAAGAAAAGTAGGACTGGATGGTCAAAAAAATGTTTATAAGAAGAAACAATAAAATTTGATCACAGCCTTCATGTGTCATGAGAACTCAAAAGACTCCCGCAACTCTATAAGTTTGATTGATGGAGAGGATGATCATGTTATCCACAGCAATGCAAAGGGCTTGGAGGATGGGAGAGGGAAGAATTATTGATTTTTACTATCTATATAAGGTGGTGTGCCAGATGTGTGGGACTGGACAGAGGGAGATGGGTCAGGAGGAAAGAAGTAGATTTGTGAGTCATTGGCATACTATGTCGAAAGTATTAATCTGTACCTTCTGAAGTGTCCATATATTCTGAACATGCAGAGTTTACAAGTCCAGTGTGTACACTTAATGAGCTTGTTTTTCAGCTCTGTGCAACCCTACTTACAGAAAAAGTTACAGAAATCAGGATGCCTAGAATCAACTTATCAGAAAGGAATCAAATTGTCCTTGTGGTCCAGGAGATCTAGTTATTATGTGAGATGTGAATTATTATAATCCCAGTTTTGTCACAGATTTAATGTATGACACTGGGTAACTGGTTGATGCTGTCTGCTTGAAATATGACCATTTGTATTGCTGATATTACCACTGTAATACAATTGCAACAAATCTTGTACAAAGTATATCATAAGGTGTCAATGTAGAAGTTATGATTTGCTAAATAAGATTATCCTGTTTAAATCCATGTATCATCACAGTATCTGAAGTTATGAATATTGGCTATGTACCTATATCTCAAATGTGCTTGTTCCTAGGTAACACTCACAAACTAGTTTACATTCAGACTAGCCAGCTCATTGTGAATGAACTATTCAAGTTTAATAGCCCATTAAGGACACTTGACTCTAACAATTGGCCATAGAAGAAACTCATCCTGCCTGGTAAGCCTTCCTGTGGACGTCTCAGCATGGATATGAGCAATGTCTGCCTCTGAGACTCAAAGCATGTAAGGATATCAGATGCTCATGTGACCCTGGACTCCATATCAGATCATTAACTTGTCCTTTCCACAAACAGAGGCTGTGAGCTGTGGTTTTAGCCTATATATTTTCAGGCGCATTGTAAAAGGTATAAAAGACTTCTGAGAGGTCTCTATTTGGCCTCTTTCCTGCCCTGTTTCTCTAGACTGTGGATTTACAACTAAAAGGAGCATATTGAACTAAGAACTTTCCAATCTTCTGGAAGTTACCAGAGACACTTTACAAGCGAGCAGTCTATACCCTCACTGTTACAACCCTGATATGAGAACTTTGCAATTATTGTATGTATATGAGTATGTTGCATCTGAGTATGTTACCCAATAATCATGCTAATGCCAATCCTTTAGTGACTAAAACTAAATGTTTATTAATAAAAGAAAAGAAGAAGAGAGTTAAATGATTAATAGATCATATACATACAATAATTGTAAAGTTCTCATATCAGGGTTGTAGCAGTGAGGGTATAGACTGCTGGCTAGTATAGCTGATCTCTTGAGATTAGAAAGCCCCTAGATATGATGAAATTGGTTTTCAAGTAACCCCTCAAAGTCCAAAGGTTGGAATGCCTACGGAGACTACATCTCTGACTTCTTGTTAACCAGGGTGGTGAGACAGAAGTTTACTTTTGTTACTGGCTTGGTTTAATCTAATGGTAGAATAACCTCTAGTTTGGGGTGTCTGCCGCATTTCTCAGTTTGTCTTGAATCTGGTATTCTCCGCTGTGACCCACTGAGGCATGGTGACAACTCAGTTTCTCTTTCCCCATTTCTAAAAATGAGGATAATGACAATTCTCTCTTGCACAGGACTGTTGTCATACTAAATTAATTAGTGTTTGAAATACTGGTACTCATGTGTAAAGTAATATAGAAGTGCAAAGCATATATATTGATATAGTGCTCTAACTGGTAAGGTAATTTAGTATTAATTCAGAGTAGGGATGGACAAACTGGTTTATCAAAAAAAAAAAAGAGCCTACATCTTAGCAATATATATTTTACAATTTGGATCTGTATGTGTAACTTACCCCACCTCACACCCACCCTTATAATCAACAGTCCTTCCCTCTCTCTATAGGTTTCCTGGCCTTTCTGCTGTTTTCCACCATCATATCACTTATTAGTGATCACATCATAGGCTTTAGGAGACTTCCAGACTGTTCTTTTTTTTCCCTTTCCAATCTCACAGGCAGTGTGGTTGGCCACTGAGAAACATATAACAGAGCTAATGACTTTAAGCAATAAGACCCAGAGAACACGAAATAGGGATAGTGTAATGGGAGAAGTAACAGGTAATGACAAAGTTGATGCAGGACAGTGGGGCTTGTGAAAGATATAGGAATTGAGCATGGAGACACTGAGAAGCTAAGCAGAGGAGCTGTGAAAGGAAGGATTGGATTAGAGGACCTCACTAGCTGCAGACAAACAACCAAAGTTTGGTGTTTATCTCAACTCAACTTTTTGATGTGTTCCCATCTCTAATTCTTAGTGCGGAGAAGAGGCCAATGAAAAGAAACACAAAGAATTTCTAAGAATTAGTTGACAGACTAGCAGATGTCCTACTCATTTTAACTGTATTAGCATATCAAGTGAAGTGGAAAATAAGTAGCTGAGTAATATTAATGTTCACAGCAAACAGAATTTTAAATTAATAAACATTAATATATGAATTTACTTCTCATTGTGCAATAGTAAGGAATGTTTATGTTTCATGTACATAAAATGCCATGTCATGGTGTGACAGAGCAATCCACCACTAAGAAAAAAGAATGGACAAAGGCGGGGAGCCACTGAACAATTAACCTAGAAGGATATTCCCTAAATACCATATATCAAACCCCTTTTCATTCTGTTGCCCATTGCACGAGAAAAAAAGATAGGGCCACTCTTTCAGCCTCGGAAGAATATGACTGTGATCCATACAATGCCCACTCAGCTGGCACCTAACCCTGTAAATGCCAAAATTCACTTGGTGCCTAAATATCCATTGTAAAAAGTTTCCTTGGCATCTACATGTCTGCCTCTGAGCATTCACTCTACTTCCTCATGCTAGGCATCTTGACACCTATCACCTGCCTGTGACACTGATGCTACAGTTGTAGGGCTGATAACCTTCAACCCAATGATTAGACCACTCACGTGGAATGTGGGGGACCATGGTTCAATTCCCCTTTCCACCTCCTGAGAAGGGATTTCAACAGGGATCTCCCATTTCTCAGGTGAACTTCCTAGCCACTAGACTATGGGATATTCTGATGGAGCTCTCAAACTCTTTGAAGCTGTTCAATTTTAATTAAATAACTAAATATTAATTGGGTGAGAGAAGACGTGAGAACTACTCTACAGTCCAGTGGCTAAGGCATTCACCTGAAGGGTAGGAGACCCTTCTTCATATCCTTTCTCCTCATCAGGTGGGGTGGGGGGTGAATTGAACAGGGGTCTCCCACATCTGGGTGATTACTCTAACCATTGGGCTAAAGGTTATGATGAAGGCCTCCTCCCCTTGTGCAGCTTGACAGTTTTGTGAGGCAAATGGCTAACTCCAAATTAATTCTTGCAAGAAATGGCTTAGGAACCAAAGTCACTAGACTCCAGAAGAGGGACTCCTGGCTGTGAATCTCAAGCAGAGATAGGCACCTACCTGCAACCCAGACTTAGGCGCTGTATTTCATGAAAGCCATGGGGCTTAGGACAACTCTTCTTGTCAGCATCTGCCATTGATTAGTTTAGGCTTAGGGTGGATCCCAGTCTTCGGTACCTATTTCTCCTTATGCAGTGTATAGGGAGCCTAAGCACCCAACACAGGCTTTGTGGATTTATTCTAGTCATTTTCTAGGCTCCTCAAAGTTAAGTGTTCCAGCACTGAGCATTGCAATGCCTAAGTCCCTTTATGGATCTGGAGCAAGGCGCTTAAATACCTTTGGGGCTCTGGGCCTTGATAAGAAGCACCATCCGAGTTCTGGAAAGAATCTGTGCTGGAAGCCCACATGGAACCATATTGCCTTCAAAGATCAGATGGTGTAAGGGACCACCTGCATGGATCTATTTAAGGATCAGGACCTAATTATTAGCCGAACTTGTTTATGCTGATTTAATCCTTTTAATATTTTTAAATAAAAGTTCAACATTTTAAATTTAAAACACCCAGAGAGGCCTCCATCCTTCCTCTATACAGTGATATAAGGTGAGTCTACACATCCAGGGGAACCACTTTTTAGCCACTGTGTGATGTGGTGAAATTCAATATATGTGCATATTTACGAAACAGTCGGTATCACTTTCCTTTCCCTAATACATACAAACCAATTTCAGTCTTCACACTTTGACCCAGTTATCAAAGCTCAGCTAATTTTTATGCTTCCCAAAGCAATTTAGGATTGCTTAATCATCATTTATTTGTACTGCATTAGCACCCACAGGCTAATGTAGTGAGACAAGGACACAGACTGCAACTGGGATTGGGACACCACAGTATCAGGCATGGTAAAAATACTTACTGAGAGATTCTCTGCTTCAGAATCAGTTACAGTTTAAATAGGGAAAGAGTAGGGAGAACAGAAGCACAGAGAAATGAAAAGAATTGCCTAAAATCACACAGCAAGTGAGGGCTACAGTTGGCTCCTAGTCCAGTGCACTACACACTAGACCATGATGCTGCTCAGGTAGTGAACATTTTTCCCCCCATGAACTTTCACATGTAACTGTTGCCAGTTCATTTTGTTTAATTTCCTTTCAACATCTCAAAATATAACTTGACATATTTTTGAGGGCTCAAACTTTTTCCACAGATATTTTTGTCAAATTAACTTCTAATTCAAAATGTCATGCTTTTGCACTTCGTGAATTCAAAATGTCATACACAAGTACCATGGCAGCAGACTATGGAAATCTTGGCGTGAGGAGAGAAGGCAGGAAGCAATACAGTAACAGATGCTCACACATATTTAAAGTCTATTGTATATACAGAAAGACATGCAGCAGACCAGGCTGGGACAGAGATGGCCAAGGTTCTTTAGTGGAACCCCACAAGGCCAATTTTAAAGTCATAAATTGGGGGGAGGGGGAATTTTACCTTAAGCTTAATAGTCAGATACACTGGGTGTCCAGGGAGACCAGTCAGTGTTTTCATAAGAGCCTGTCTGTGTCAGAGGGGTAGCCATGTTAGTCTGTATCTGTAAAAAGTGACAAAGAGTCCTGTGGCACCTTATAGATTAACAGAAGTATTGAAGCATAAGCTTTCGTGATGAATACCCACTTTGCCTGTCTGTGTTATCCTCGTGATAAGAATTTCTATCATCTCCAAATGGTGACCAGTTTTGGTGGGAAATGAAGAATTAGTGTTGATTCTTACTGCCAAATCAGTTGATATTGCATGGATTCACTGTGGAGTTAGAATTCAATCTTACTGCCATTGAAGTCAATGGTAGTTTTACCACTCACATAGACTGAGTCCAAGGCCACATCCTGAACCCCATTCCAGCTGCTCTGTGACACAAATCAGACATAAATATGGTAGGACTTGAGTATCCTCGGATTGTGTAGCAGTCTCATCTCATTCTCCTCCTTCCCTTGCTTTCTTGGAAGCTCAAGCATCCTAGAACAGCTGGAACAGCCCCTTGAAAACTGTTGGCCCCAAAGCTGATCTGTGTTATACCTGGGACTGGTCCAGTGCTGAAGTGGCCCTGGAAACAGAGGAATACATAAGTGGTTTAAATTCACTTTGGGGACTACCCGTCCTAAGCTGTGCTGAATTGGTTTGGGACATAGTGCTGACGACTCCTCCTTGTTTTAAAAAGGACAGCTGCAGGATAAATACTTTCCTAATATTTCTTTTTCATTTACACAATTATCTAATTGTCACAGGGATGTTATGAGAGGAGTTGATCCCGGAGACAATCTCTCTAATAGGAAGTGGTCTACACTATTAAAAAGCTTGAGAGTCCCTCATATAAATGGTTTGGTAACCCAAGTAAAGACATTTATTTTTAATGTGAATTTAACCTGACTGAGCACCTTTAAGCATTTACTTTTTCCAATGAATATTTTGTACTAGGAATCACTCAAATCAGCATCCAAAACCTAAGGTAGCTTCTAAGTCTGGTTCAGCACTGCCTGGAGTGATTGTAAGACCTAGTACTTTTGCCTTTAAATGCAACCTCTGTGGTATCAGAGAACAATAATGCATGTAGACAACAAGTGATGACATTCCTCTCCTTGGGGCACTGCACTCAACCCCATGCTTGAAACAATATTTCACAAAATGTAGAGGAAATAAAAAGAGAAAGGAAAAGGGACAGCAGCAATTGACCTACATAAAAGTTGGTCCTGAAAGTTGCCCAGAAAGCAGAAAAAGCCTCACAGAAGATGAGAGAGAGGGAAAACATCCATTCTAAGGATCATAATTAACCAAACCATTAATCTACACAATATAGGCCTGATGCTGCAACAGTTGCTATCAAGAGAAGTGCTTAATACCATGACTGTGGCCTGTGCCATTGAGGGCTGAGTTTATCAGACAGTCTGGTAGGGCTTTGTTGGTATACACAGCTAGTTAGAGCCAGACATAGAACAACGTGAACTCTTGCAAGCACCTTAAGCACTGGCTGATCACTGACCAGAACAAGTAGACCAATTCTTCTATTTGTGACTTGAGTGTGACTCTTCCTAACAGTAAGCAATGATTGGCAAGAAGAGTTTGCAGCAGGAGGCTCTAAAGCTAACAGTACAGGAGGGTTCAAGTCACTGATTTTGAAACTCTCAATATTTAGGGGTGTTCTGGACTGCTACTTGTTAGATTCCAAAAAAATATTATATGATTCCAAAATTTTGATGACATAAATGAAAATGGGAAACATGACAGGTAAGGCAAATAAATAGGCAGAATCTCCCAGGACCCTCTAGGCTCAGGCCAGCCTCTTAAACTGGCTGCTGCATGTCAGTGTTTCTGGCCCAACCTTGGGTTAAGTGTCATTCACAAAATTTAACAACAACAACAAAAACAGTTGAGGGATCATCCTGAAAGTAAAAACACTGTCAAAGTTTACATAAGCACATGGCTAGTTACATCCACCTGGTATTAGCTTAGATAAATTAAATATACACTAATGTATATGGGCTTTTAATTGAAAAATCTGTCTTATTACTCAAAAATTAGAGACAGGGCTCAGCAGAAAACTGGGGAAAGATTTCAAACACTTCAGAGTTTGAGGTGTTCAGACCTAAGGTTATAGTTTGACCCATGCCAGAGATAAGGAAGAGACAGGGTTCAGTTATAATGAATAAAAAGTGGATTTTCTAGCAAGGCCTCTGAGCAAAGCCAGATCCTGTAGATCTCAGGCAGAGAAGCACAGCCTGTTGTCTTGTGTCACCACACACAGTCTCCTCTACATTCCGTCCTGGAAAACGAAATCATGAAAGGGACTTCTGACTACTTTCTGGGGATCATCTACAAAATGTGGACTTAAATTCAGGTACAGATTCTAAATCACCACTTCTCCCGCTAAAGCTCAGCAGGGGGTTATGTCTGGAGTTTGAGCCTGGCCCCCATCACTAAAACAAAAGTTTTGTGAGGCACAGTCTGGTTTTCACTTCAAATTTGTTCAATTTTTTTAAAACTAGTTTAAGGGCTTTTTTAATACTTAGACATTTTCTGCAGTTGTACCCAATTTAAAAAAAAATACAGGAAGGAAACAGAGTATTGAGAGATGATCTCCTGCAATTTCATACAAAACACTGTAGGACCATGAAGAGCAGAATAGATAATTAGACAGGGAAGGAGGAGAACAAAAAAACAACATACCTTTGATATGTTCCTGAAGTTTATGGCAAAACCTGCTCCTTGAAGTTTATTAGACTCTAATCATTTTTCTTGAAAGATTAGTAGCAATTATCATTATGGTTCAAGCATTTAACTGTGACTGCCGCAATAAATCTTATTAAAATAACTGAAACATACTTTTTTTGCATGTGGCAACCTGTCTCTGAATCACAACCATCTGTACATAGTTATTGCCTGGTGCACACAGATGGCAGTAAAACAACTATAAAGCTATACCATTCTTTAATCACAAGTTCTAACAGTACTAAACAAAGTGAAATTTGAGTCAGACCATTAGCATTTGAAAGACTATATGATCACTATAATTAACAAATACACTTCAGTATCCTGTTATAAAATGTTTTATTGGTTTCTGACTGAAAAAAATAACAACACTTGCACTGGGCAACCCCCTGTTTTGATCTTTGACAGCTCAATTAAAAAAAATCATATGTTAACAATGGAATAGCAGTCTTCACGTTTTTATACTGCAAAATTCCTTTATGGATTTAAAATGACAGCGGAAGATAGCAGAATAATTTATTCCTTCTTGCTCAAGGCACAGAATCATGAATGCTCCAGGTCTGTAACTACAGGGCTACACTAAACCCTTGTCACTCCAAATCAGTTACAAAGTGAGCATCTGTTCTCTGCTTAGCCTTCAAGGGGGAAAAAAATGTCCACATTACTTACAAATGTGGGGCCTCTTAATGTGAGGAGTTCTAAATGAAGCCCATATGCAGGTCACTTAATGTCTTTCTTCCATGTGATGTGATACTAGATATTGATCTAGTAGATCCAGTACAGTCCTATTGGATAGAAAGCGGCAATGTTTCTATCTAAGTCCACTTTTATTTTATTTTATTTTGGGTTTGGAAGAAAAACAAAGTTTATGCCCATTACTGTCAACTTATTCAGCTTCTAAATTTCATATTCACTTGACAAAGGTTTTGAAAGCTCTAAATAAATCACCACCACCCAGGCCTAACTCTCACAGATAGAGGAAGTGGAAGTCATCCAAAGCACAAGTATTACAGTTAATACAGTACTAATATTTTCATACCAAATTAGACAGGACTTTTTTCCTCTGGTAGTGCATTTATCAGCAGCTACTTTAAGGCACAGTCTTGTAAAGTGGTGGGCTCCCTCAGCTCTCACTGACTCTAATGGTAATTGAGGACACACAGTTTCTCTTATGACCAAGACCTTAGTTTATTCCTGAACAAAGACTGCAGCTAAAAGTAGTTCTATGGTCCACGTTCATTTACATTTTTAACTACTCCAAACACTAATATCCTGAATTTCCAACTATTTTAGGCCCAATCCAGCCATGCCAGCTCCCACTGATGTTGATGAGAACTGCGCATGCTCTGCCCTCACAGGATCAAGCCCATCTGCCGTATGGCATGTGACTGTCACAGCAGCATATGAATAATGAACCAAATATGAGTTTAGAGTAAAATAGACGCCTTGACATTTAAATGGATAATTTTGTCTTTTATATCTTAAAAAAAAAAAAAGATTAGGTTCAGAAACATTTCACACAGCACACAAAGTCTTTGTTCACCAAGATGTTTATATTAGCTATGTTAGCAAGAGCAAGTTGCTCTTGCTTTATATTAAAAGCCGCATCTCACCCCTTCCTTAGTTCTGAATACCAAAAATAAGAGACAGATGTTGTTAATGTAATGTATTTTGCAAAGCACAACAGTGCTTCTTTGATGGGCTTACGGTAAGCAGTTGCCCTCCCTGGGGCACATTTGAACTGTTTGAGATTTTTCACTGCCAACTACACAGCTTGCTACCTGTCAGGAACTGGAATTGGCAGAGAACAGCTGGTAGAAGTCAATGGATGTGCCAGTTCTGGTTCATCTAGCAGAGGTACTGTAGAACAGTGCAACAACACAGATAAGAGTTAGGCAATATAGATACATGCTGTACTGGCACATAAGGGTGTTGACTTCTAAGGTAGGGAATATTAAAGGTCTAAATCAGGCCAAGTGATCACAACATTTTAAAAAATTGACATGCCTACAAAAAATAGGTGAAACCTGCCATAACTGAGGAAAAAATGGTTTAACTCTTGGTTTCCACTGACAATATTGTTGAGTGGCTGCGGACAGGCTACTATTACTACTGGTTGTGGGAGTTGCAGAAATAAAGACAAAATCCCTGACTTGTTAAATCACTTAACATAAAAGAGCTAATGTTAAAGTTGATGCAGGGGAGGGTAACTATGGGTGTAAAGTGAAAATCACCTTTACAAATCTCCAGTTACAAGTAATTCTCTTTCCTCTCAAAAATATAAATATCCTGCATGAGCCCCATACATGTGGACTGAAGAGCTGAGAAAATGTCACTACAGCACAAGATACAAAATGAGCTAGAACATCTGCACATGAAAGAAAAAGCTTCTTTAAAACAAAAAAAGAGGATGTCAGAGCAAGCGGTTTTTTTATGGCAAACAGAACCATATAAAAAGTTTGAAAGCTAAATGTTATATTACATTTATATTACAGACGTTGTAGGCATATATAAAGCCAGCTGCCAGACATTGACAAGAGCCAGAAAGAGGGAACTGGGCACTCAAACAGCTCTTATGAGATAGCCAAACTGAGTTTGGAATCTCATCACTAGACCTTGTTAATGTTTGTAAGTGTGCAATGAACTCTAAGTAACTGTCTTGCAAAACTGAAGAGACAGAGCTGACCTGAGATTCTTCTACGTTGAAATGAGCAGAAACACTCAAATTAGAGACTCCCACTAACTAAAGATGGGGCTGCTGTGAGGTTGTACATCTTTATAACTTACTTTCTCCTGGTCTGAAATAGAAATAGCCTGAATTTGTTGACTCTCAGGGCACACTATAAGTGTCATCTTTCAACCAGAGCTTTTGGGGAGGTGGGAAGAACTTTGAGAATTGAAGTCTGGCACGTGGCGTGTAGTCAGTCTTTGTTTCTAAGGATTTCGCTGATTATTTTTATTACACTATACGGCAAGGGTTGGCTGCTAGATTTTTCTTTATTATGGAAAGAACACAAATTCTATAGATTCCAATGCCAGAAGGGCCCATTGTGATCATCTAGTCTGACCTCCTGTGTAACACAGGCCATAGAACTTCTCAAAATGAATTCCTAGGACATGTCTCTTAGAAAAACATCCAATTTAATTTTAAAATGGTCAGTGATAAAGAATCAACCATAATTCTTGGGAAATTAATCCAATAGTTAATAATTCTCACCATTAAAAATTTACACCTTATTTCCTGTCCGAATCTGTCTAGCTTCAGCTTCCAGCCATTGGATCATATTATATCTTTCTCTTCTAGACTGAAGAGCCAATTATTAAATATTTGTTCCCCATGTAGATACTTGGACTGTGATCAAGTCTCCCTTTACTCTTTGTTAAAGTAAACAGATTGAGCTCCTTGCGTCTCAGTATACCATATTTTCTAATCCTTTAAATCATTTTCAGGAAAGTCCTCAAGCAGCGATGGAATACTGGCAGAAATATATAAATCTGTGGGTCCAAAAGTAGTAACAAACTCCAGAGGATCCTTACTGAGATCTGGGACAGTGAAGAAATGCCAGAAGACTTCAAATGATGCCACAATTATTCCTTTATTTAAAAATAAAGGCGGCAAAATGGTCTGTGATAACTTCCGTGGGATCTCTCTCCTAGCTGTCACTGGAAAAATCTTTGCTTGTGTCCTCCTGAACTGACTGATTTCATCTGTCTCAGAAGAGACTCAGTGTGGATTCAGACCTGGTCGTAGCACCATAGACATTATTTTCAGTATCAGGCAAATACAAAAAAAATGTATCGAACAAAACATGAATCTGTTCAGTGTTTTCATCGATCTGACAAAAACATTTGATACAGTCAACAGAGAAGGATTATGAATGATCCTCAGCAAACTTGGTTGCCCACCAAAACTGGGAAAGATCATTTGTTTATTTCACGAGGGGATGCAAGGTTAGGTACTTTTTAATGGAGATCTCATGGACTCCTTTCCCAGTTCAAATGGAGTCATACAAGGCTGTGTCCTTGCCACTGTACTGTTCAATCTCTTCTTCACCTAAGTTCTCACCCATGCTACAGATGGGCTCAACAGAAGCATATACATCAGATACAGACACGATGGCTCAGTCTTCAATTTTATAAAGCTTAAAGTAAACACAAAAGTAACAGAACTGATAATAAGAGAAGCACTCTCTGCAGATGCTTGTGCCTTCCTAGCACACACAGAGGAAGATCTCCAGTGCATTTTAGATCACTTCGCTGAAGTATCAAAATTGTTTGGCCTCACAATCAACCTGGAGAAAACTGTGGTGTTGCACCAATCCTCTTCACCACTCTGTGCCATACCCCCAGCATATCCATTAGTGGAAACCAACTAAATCAAGTTGACAGTTGTATCTATCTCGGCAGCAACATCTCCCATGAGCGATCTCTTGATAAAAAGATCACAAACAGGATACAGAAAGATTCTCAGTCATTAGGAAAGCTACGTAACAAAGTCCTGAAATCCCACAACAAAACCCTCTCAACAAAAATAAAACTTTATAATTCTTTTGTGCTCATATCACTCCTCTATGACTGAGACCTGGACACCATATAAACGGCACATCAAACAGCTAGAGGCCTTCCATATCGGTCTCTGCGTACCATTATGGGGATCCGCTGGCAGGACAAAATTACCAACCTGGAGGTTCTCCAAAATTCAAATGTCACTAGCACTGAGGCCATACTGATAAAAGTACAACTATGCTGAGTTAGTCACATCATTAGGATGCCTGAATATGACTTCTCGGAAAAATTTTCTATGGAGAATTAGCACAAGGACATCGGAATCAAGGCCACTCCAGAAAGCTCTACAAGGACAGCAGCAAGAACAGCAGACACTTTGGTATGATAAAACTGGATGATCTTGAGAAGACTGCATTAAATAGATCATCATGGCAACACACAACACTCAGAGCTTTCCAAGCCTTTGAAGAGGACAGAAATAACCGACTGTTAGCTGCAACGAAAAAAAGTGTCATACTACTGCTATAGCTGCAAAGATGCTCACCAATGACTTTGTCTGCTCAATCTGCTCATGAGCATGAGCATCATGCTTTGGACTTCAGAGTCACTCCAGAATCCACAAACAGAAAACGTCATCATTGAACTGACAGACTAAACACAAATCATTCCCATGTCTCTTCTCTAAATCCTCTCCAATTGTCAATATCCTTTAATCGTGAGCATCAGAACTGGACACAATATTCAAGCAATGATTGAACCACTGCTAAATACAGAGGTAAAATATCCTATCAAGATTTCCCTGTTTATGCATTCCAGGACTGCATTAGTTCTTTCGGTCACATCGTCATACTGGCAGCTCATGTTTAGCTGATCATCCAACCATGACCCCCAAATTTTTTCCAGAGTCACTGCTTCCCAGGATGACTTTTCCCAATGTGTGAGCGTGGCCTACAGTCTTTGTTGCTAGATGTATACTTTTACATTTAGCCATATTAAAACACATATGGTTGCTTGTGCCTGGTAACCAAGTGATCCAGATCACTACTAATCAGTGACCTGTCCTCTTCATTATTTACCACTCCTCCCAATTTTTGGATCAATTGCAAACATTATCAGTGATGATCTTATGTTTTCTTCCAGGTCACCGATAAAAGTATTAAATAGTGTAGAGCTCAGCCCTGTCATGTTAATTTGACAGGATCTATTTTCCATAAACCCATTTTGATTTGCTTTAATTATGTTATCCTCCTTTAATTTCTTATTAATTGAGTTCCATATCAGCTGATCCATTATCTTCCCCAGGATCAATGTCAGCCTGACAGGCTTATAATTACCCAGCTCATCCCATTTAACCCTTCTTAAAAAATGGCACATTATCTTTCTTATATCTTCTGGAACTTCTCCAGTGCTCCAAGTAGAGCCCTGTGCAGATACAAATTTATATCCATGGATGCGGATATAAATCAGTATCCGCAGAACCACAGGGCTCTCCTGGGAACTGCAGCTGTGAAAGGAGCAGAACATGGAGCTGCCACTCCCATGAGCCAGTGCCTCACGCTGGGAGCTCTTCCAGCATGGCTATACTCCCACCAGACCCACCCACTGGGGCGGGCACCACTCTCACTGGCATGCCCCTGGACAGGAGACACAGACAGCTGCATGGAAGGGATGGGGGCAGGGCTGGGGGCAGTACAGCCGTGCTGAAGGAGCTGCCAGCATGGGTCACTGGCTCCTGGGAGCAGCAGCTTCACATTCTGCTCCTTTCACCACTGCGGTTCCCAGGAGAGCCCTGCAGTTCTGCAGATACTGATTTATATATGCAGATAGCCCCAGATATAAATTTGTATCTGTACAGGGCTTTAGCTTCAAGCCTCACTGACAAAAAAATTCATGATCCAGTGAGCACATCAGCCATCTCTTTTAAAACTCTTGAATACAAGTTATCTGGACCTTCTGATTTAAAAATGTCTAACTTCAGTAGTTGGTCTTACCTCTGTGCAAGAGATGAACTAAATGACCTCTCATGGGATGATTTAGTTGGTGTTGGTCCTGCTTTGAGCAGGGGGTTGGACTACATGACCTCCTGAGGTCTCTTCCAACCCTAATCTTCTATGATTCATGGTCCCTTCCAGTCCTACATTTCTGTAATTCTATGATCCCATTCTGGTGGAAAGTGCTACAGAAGACTGAATGATGATGCTGTTTGTGATCAGCATGTCACTCTTAAAGGTGCTTCTTTTTGGCTGCAGCGTAAGAGCACAGTGCCTCTCAACCACCATGATGGCACCTTTCTGCCCATATCTCTCTTCACGCTCTGACCTTTCCCCACAATACCAAAATGATCTCTCTGGTCAGTCCAAGCTGATCACATTTGTGTCCTCTTCCAATGCTTTCTTTCATGCTGCCTGCCACGCATTTCTGTCTGAGTCTATCATGCTTCCCCTCTCTCCTACTCTATGTCCCGTGCCTATAAACTATATCTGTAACTAAAAACAGTGAATATTCAAAAGATTTTTTTTTACCCTCATGCGTATTCTAGCCTCCAGTGTGACCTCATAACTTAACGTCCTTTCCTTCATCTACTTATCCTGTCCCATCCCCTAGCTGTGATATTTTCTCCTCCAGCTGACCTTGTTTTGTATTGTGAGCACTCATGGGCAGGGAACCCATATTTTATTTGTTTGATGAAGCACCACGTTTATTTTTAAAATCATCTGAAGTCAATGGAGTTTTACACTAGCTGAAGAGCTGGCCCATAATAAATAAAAATGGGGCATTGGACTGAGGGAAAAGTGTCCTCTAGTGAGTCATCCATAGTACTTACTTTTCAAAGCACTGACTAGGGACATCCTTATTAGTTTATTAATTATGCTAAGATCACAGCCTAAGATGGTATGGGTGTGAAGTGACTGGAACATTTATTTAAGAATTTGAAAAAAATATTACTAGCATCACCTCATAATTTACTAAATCTGGAGTGAATAAATGGCAGGTACTAGAAATCAAAGCTCAGTGATCCAAGAAGCTAAAGTTACTAGCCCTTGGTTAAAAAAAAATAAAAATAATGTGTGGTACTTAAATTCACAGAAAATATCCCCTGACTCGTTTATATATGGGGATTACAGACATCATTCTCTAATAAAGCAACCCACTATAAACTAGGTATGAAGAAAAAGGGTTTGCTTACTATTAACTCATGGAAGTCAACTATGTATGTCTGCAGAGCAAACTGCTAGGGAAGCCATCTCAGAACCTTGTGCTAATAAATACAATATAAGCTTCTCAGGAGCATGGAAACAGAAGAAGATTTTTTCCATTTTAAGTTTTATGCCTTTCCTGTGGAATTTTTTCCTAGGATTAAAAAGAACTGTAGATATTTTGTCTGACACTGGATTATCATAATTCTAGCCTTGCAGGAATCATGTAATTTGTTCTCCAAGAGAAACCAGCTCCTTTGAATGAATGAACCCTCTCTGTTGGGTAACCCTTTCCCATTTTGAAATATTGCCAGTAATTTCGATTTTGTGCATTTTATAATTCATGCTCATGCCCCGCCCCCACTCATTTTCTGATTCCAGTTCCTGCTGTGTCAGGGCCACTTTGAATACAGTGTGTAGCAGAGATACAGTCCTGTAGCCTCTAGATAGCCAGTGATATCTCAGGACTTGATTGTACCCTTGTTTACCTGTGCCATCAGAACAATCATTGTTAAGACAATCATGCCAAAATTCTTAACTTAGTCCATGTTGATACTATACTTGCTAGATGTTTAGTATCTTCTATGCCAGGAGAAGGATTCCATTTTGTTACAGTTACTGTACATCTAGCAACCACAAGAGAGTTCTTATACAGCACTATGGATTTTTAGTGATTTCAGAATATCATTAGCATATAATGCACATCTACTATCATTGCATCATCCCAGAAGGAAATCACACTAGCTACCTAATTCCATGTGTGTGTCAATTATTAAGCAAATATTTCTCTAAAATATTAACAGTCCTGAAATCAGGTCTCCCTTCCCCCTGAATTTATGCTTACAGAATTGGCATTTGTGTCAGCTGTCAGGGAACCCAAAGAAATTCAGATTTGGGTTCTAACTGCAAAGTTTGTTGAACTCCACTTATTGACATTCATATTGAAGTGGTGTTATTTCACAGTGCTTACCCAGTAGCCATTTAATGCTTCTGATAAATATATAAGACCTAGCAGGAGTAAAAGGCTTAGCACTGGGCGGGATCTACGCAGTCTTCTCAGGCACAACTCCTACCCCCACACACCTAAAACTCCATCATGAGGATCCCTCAAGGATCAATAAACTCACACCTCCTTATAGACTCATAGACTCTAGGACTAGAAGGGACCTCGAGAGGTCATCGAGTCCAGTCCCCTGCCCTCATGGCAGGACCAAATACTGTCTAGACCATCCCTAATAGACATTTATCTAACCTACTCTTAAATATCTCCAGAGATGGAGATTCCACAACTTCCCTAGGCAATCTATTCCAATGTTTAACTACCCTGACAGTTAGGAACTTTTTCCTAATGTCCAACCTAAAACTCCCTTGCTGCAGTTTAAGCCCATTGCTTCTTGTTCTGTCATTGGAGGCTAAGGTGAACAAGTTTTCTCCCTCCTCCTGATGACATCCTTTTAGATACCTGAAAACTGCTATCATGTCCCCTCTCAGTCTTCTCTTTTCCAAACTAAACAAACCCAATTCCTTCAGCCTTCCTTCATAGGTCATGTTCTCAAGACCTTTAATCATTCTTGTTGCTCTTCTCTGGACCCTCTCCAGTTTCTCCACATCTTTCTTGAAATGCGGTGCCCAGAACTGGACACAATACTCCAGTTGAGGCCTAACCAGCACAGAGGAAAGCGGAAGAATGACTTCTCGTGTCTTGTTTACAACACACCTGTTAATGCATCCCAGAATCACATTTGCTTTTTTTGCAACAGGTCACACTGTTGACTCATATTAAGCTTGTGGTCCACTATGACCCCTAGATCTCTTTCTGCCATACTCCTTCCTAGACAGTCTCCTCCCATTCTGTATGTGTGAAACTGATTGTTCCTTCCTAAGTGGAGCACTTTGCATTTATCTTTATTGAACTTCATCCTGTTTACCTCAGACCATTTCTCCAATTTGTCCAGATCGTTTTGAATTTTGACCCTGTCCTCCAAAGCAGTTGTAATCCCTCTCAGTTTGGTATCGTCTGCAAACTTAATAAGCGTATTTTCTATGCCAACATCTAAATCATTGATGAAGATATTGAACAGAGCCGGTCCCAAAACAGACCCCTGCGGAACCCCACTTGTTATACCTTTCCAGCAGGATTGGGAGCCATTAATAACTATTCTCTGAGTATGGTTATCCAGCCAGTTTCGCACCCACCTTATAGTAGCCCCATCTAAATTGTACTTTCCTAGTTTGTCTATAAGAATATCATGCGAGACCGTATCAAATGCCTTACTAAAGTCTAGGTATATCACATCCACCGCTTCTCCCTTATCCACAAGGCTCGTTATCCTAACAAAGAATGCTATCAGATTAGTTTGACATGATTTGTTCTTTACAAATCCATGCTGGCTATTCCCTATCACCTTACCACCTTCCAAGTGTTTGCAGATGATTTCTTTAATTATCTGCTCCATTATCTTCCCTGGCACAGAAGTTAAACTAACTGGTCTGTAGTTTTCTGGGTTGTTTTTATTTCCCTTTTTATAGATGGGCACTATATTTGCCCCCTTCCAGTCTTCTGGAATCCCCCCCATCTCCCATGATTTCCCAAAGATAATAGCTAGAGGCTCAGATACCTCCTCTATTAACTCCTTGAGTATTCTAGGATGCATTTCATCAGGCCCTGGTGACTTGCAGGCATCTAACTTTTCTAAGTGATTTTTTACTTGCTCTTTTTTTATTTTCTCTTCTAAACCTACCCTCTTCCCGTAAGCAATCTCATAAATACCTGTATGAGACTGCTTACAGAGATTTCAAAACACCATAGACTGCAATGCCATCAAACAAAGAGGACACTTAACTGTAGCGTGTGAAGTCTGCTGCTAGTTAAGATGTCCCAATGCCTGGAAAAAATAAATGGATTAAACTCATTCCAGGAAAAACAGAAGTGAGCATAATAGGAAAGGGGAATGCTATTTGAGGAAGTTATCAATATGAAACAGTGACTTACTGTAACTGTGGTTCTTTGAGATGTGATGTAGGCGTGTGCGAGCCGTGTGCACCAGAGGTGGAGAATTTTACCTAGCAGTACCTGTAGGAGGCGGGGCTCACGTTCATGCTCATAGCCCTTCCTCAGCTATATGAGGAAGCACTGCCTCGAGCCCCATCAGTTCCTTCACACTGAATGCTCAGAGACAGGGTTCTGATGGGGAACAGAGGGTAAGTCATGGAATACATGTCTGCATCATGTCTTGAAGAACCACACAGTTACAGTAAGTAACCATTTCTACTTCTTCTTTGAATAGATACTGCCATGTATTCCACTTAGGTGACTCACAAGTAGTGAGGCTCAGAGTCTATCTAAACAAGGATTGCAGGACTGCCCTCCCAAAGTATGCATCAGTCCTGGATCATGGCATAATGGTTGTGATGGGGGTCGACCCACCACCATGGCCACCCTGGGAATTAGCTCAAGGTTGCCAGTGCACCCCTCCTCGGGTGGTGTCTCGCCCGATGTCACTCCTGTCTCCACATCCAGGACCTGTGCCGCTCCCTGGACCATGTCTTCCTCTTCTGGACACAGCCTTCTGGCTGTGCCCCATTCAGATCTTTTCCTCCCTTCCGGGGGATCCACAGTCCTCAGTCCAACCACTTGCCTCAGTGGCACTCTGCAGTCCAGGTTCTAGCCAGTCATCTCAGTGGCAGACTGCAGTCCATGTACTGGCCCACTTCCCACAGTGGCCAGTGGGGGCAAGGTGGGGCGGGGGAAGAGGCCAATCCTGTCTGCTACTCCTGGCCCCAACCCAGGGACCCTATAGCCGGCAGCCATGTACCGCCCCTCCTCCAATTCCGCAGTCTCCTTCCCTGGGCCACTTCCCCAGCAGCCCCAGCACCTCTTCTGCCCTTGTGTCAGGGCCTCAGTCTGGCAGCCATCAACCTGGACCTTTTCATACTCCGCTGACCCTGCCCAGCACTGCTCTGGCCATGGTGCTCCAACTCTATAAGCATCCAGTCCTCTTCCCTCAAACTCCAGGCAGTGACTGCCTCTGCTTTGCTCAGCAGCCTCTTCTTATATGGGCCAGTCTGACCCTGATTGGTTCCTCCAATAAACCTTCCCCTAATTAGCTGGCACTACAAGCCTTTTCCTTATTGGCGGTCTCCCACGCAGCCTTCCCAGGGTTGCTTTAACCCCTTGCATACCAGTGAGGGGAAGATGCCCCACCACAATGGTTTCTAAATATATGTATATATGACTACATAGCAGCCCTGCGAATGTCCACTATTGGGACATCACTGAGCTACTATTGATGTAGCTTGTGCTCTTGTGGAATGAGTTTGCACACTTTGAGGAGACGTAGCCAAAGCTGTTTCATACGCAGTCTGGATACAGGATGTTATCCACTTGGAGATGCTCTGTGAAGAGATCACTTCCCTCTTCATACAATCTGCATATGACACAAACCGACAAGGTAAAGCACAAAACAGTTTAGTTCTGTCCAGATAGAAGGCTAGACATTGTCTGATATCTAATGTATGGAGATGCTGGTCCTCCAAAGATGACTGTGGCTTAGGAAAGAACACAGGTAAATATATTGCCTGGCCCAAAAGAAATTGAGAAACCACATTAAACAAATATTTTGAGTGTGGTCGTAAAGTTACTTTGGAGAATTGTGCATAATGGGGCTCTGCCATCAGAGTCTTCAACTCACAGACGCTCCTTGCGGATGTTATCGCAATCAGGAATGTATTTCTGACACAAAAGCAGAAAGTGACAAGATGCCTGTCATAACATTTTTTCCCAGATTTGGACCTTAGCGTCCAAAATATGGGTGTTAGCATGAAAACCTTCAAGCTTAGGTACCAGCTTGGACCTGGTATCGCTGCCACCAGCTAAGAATTATACAGTGCCTAGCTCACTGTGGTCTCCCCAAAACCTTCCCTGGGGGACCCCAAGACTCAGATTTCTTGAGTCTCACAACAAAGGGGAATAAATCATTTTCCTTCCCCCTCCTCCCCTCCAGGTGTTCCCTCCCTGGGTTCCTGGAGAGATATACAGAAGCAAGCTCCGTGAATCTAAACAGAGGGATTCCACCCTTCCTGTTTCAAGTCCTTGAAACACAAGCACCGAGAGAGCTAACCTCTCTCCCCCCTCACCCAGAGGGTATGCAAAGTCAGGCTTAGTAAATCTAACACAAAGAGATTTTCCCCCTGACTTCTTCCTCCCACCAATTCCCTGGTGAGCTGCAGACTCAATTCCCTGGAGTCCCCACTAAAGAAAAACTCCAACAGGTCTTAAAAAGAAAGCTTTATATAAAAAGAGTGAAAAAGGACATAATATATAGTCTCTGTATCAAGGTGACAATATACAGGGTTAATTGCTTAAAGGGAAAAAAATGAATAAACAGCCTTATCCAAAAAGAATACAATTCAAAACACTTCAGCAACTACACACATGTAAATACAAAAGAAAACAATATAAATCTATTGTCTTACTATCCTTGTACTTACAACTTGGAAACAGAAGATTAGAAAGCCAGGAGATAGAAAAATCACTCTCAGAGCTGAGAGGGTCAGACCCAAGACAAAGAACAAAGAACTTACACCCAAAACTTCCCTCCACCCAGATTTGAAAAAGTCTTGTTTCCTGATTGGTCCTCTGGTCAGGTGTTTGGTTCCCTGTGTTAACCCTTTAAAGGTAAAAGAACATTAACCCTTAGCTATCTGTTTATGACACGCCCCCCAAATCACAGACAGTGGGAAACGTCACTGGCGGTGATTTCTTCCTAGAACTTTTGAAGAAACAGAGGAATACAACACATACACATTTACATATAGTACTAAGTATGTAAACTACAAGACTTTTACATATGACGGACAATCTTTTAACTGGTGTATTCTGGGAAACTCTCACGAGAGAGTGCATCAGCTACTTTGTTAGAAGCTCCTGAGATGTGCTGAATTTTAAAATCAAAATCTTGGAGAGCTAAACTCCAACGAAGAAGTTTCTTGTTGTTCCCCTTGGCAGTATGAAGCCACTTTAGCGCAGCATGGTCAGTTTGTAGCTGGAACCGCCATCCCCAAACATATGGGTGTAGCTTTTCCAGGGCGTACATAATGGCATAGCATTCCTTTTTACTGACTGACCAGTGACTTTCCCTCTCAGACAGTTTCTTACTGAGAAACACGACAGGATGAAAGTTGTGATCCGGTCCTTCCTGCATGAGAACTGCTCCTATACCACGCTCAGATGCATCTGTGGTTACTAGGAATGGCTTGTCAAAGTCCGGGGCCCTGAGCACAGGGTCAGACATGAGCGTCGCCTTAAGTTGGGTAAAGGCCTTTTGACACTCATCAGTCCACTTAACTGCATTTGGCTGGGTCTTTTTGGTCAGGTCGGTCAGTGGGGCAGCGATTTGGCTGTAGTGTGGTACAAATCGCCTGTAGTACCCGGCAAAGCCTAAGAAGGATTGAACCTGTTTCTTTGACTGTGGGACAGGCCACTTTTGGATAGCATCCACCTTGGCCTGTAGGGGGTTTATGGTTTCTCGACCCACCTGGTGTTCCAGGTAAGTCACTCTGTTTTGGCCTATTTGACACTTTTTGGCCTTACCAGTTAGTCCTGCCTGCCTGATGCGTTCAAAGACTTTTTCCAGGTGTTCTAGGTGTTCGGGCCATGAATCAGAAAAAATGGCCACATCATCAAGGTACGCAACTGCATATTCGCCCAGTCCTGCTAGTAGACCATCTACCAGCCTCTGGAAGGTGGCGGGTACATTTCGCAGCCCGAAAGGAAGGACATTAAATTCATACACCCCCGCATGGGTGACGAATGCTGACCTTTCCTTGGCAGGTTCATCTAGCGGTACTTGCCAGTACCCCTTGGTTAAGTCTATTGTAGAGATGAACTGGGCACATCCCAACTTTTCCAATAGCTCATTGGTGCGTGGCATTGGATAGTTGTCCGAACGAGTTACCGCATTTAGCTTACGGTAGTCCACGCAAAAGCGTATTTCCCCATCTGGTTTGGGTACCAGAACCACTGGAGATGCCCATGCACTGGTAGATGAGCGGATTATACCCATTTGTAGCATGTTCTGGATCTCCCGTTCTATAGCAGCTTGGGCATGAGGAGACACCCGGTAGGGTGGGGTTCTAATGGGGTGAGCATTACCTGTGTCAATGGAGTGGTATGCCCGTTCAGTCTGTCCTGGGGTGGCTGAGAACAATGGGGCGAAGCTAGTGCACAGCTCCTTGATTTGTTGCCGCTGCAGACGTTCCAGGGTTGTGGAGAGGTACACCTCTTCCACGCCACCGTCTTTTTTCCCGTCGTAGTAGACACCTTCAGGCCACTTAGCATCATCTCCCTGGACTGTAAACTGACAAACCTGTAAGTCTCTGGAATAGAAAGGTTTGAGAGAATTAACATGGTACGCTCTGGGTTTTAGTGAGGAATTGGGAAATGCTATGAGGTAGTTCACAGTTCCCAGGCGCTCTTGGACCGTGAATGGCCCTTCCCATGATGCTTCCATCTTATGGGCCTGTTGCGCCTTCAAGACCATAACCTGGTCTCCTACCTTGAAGGAACATTCTCTGGTATGTTTGTCATACCAGGCCTTTTGCTCTTCCTGAGCATCCTTTAGGTTTTCTTTAGCAAGGGCTAAAGAGTGTCGGAGGGTGCTAAGTAGGTTGCTTACAAAGTCCAGAATGTTAGTTCCTGGAGAAGGCGTAAACCCCTCCCATTGCTGCTTCACCAACTGTAATGGCCCCTTAACCTCATGACCATACACAAGTTCAAACGGTGAAAACCCTAAACTGGGATGTGGTACAGCCCTGTAGGCAAAAAGCAACTGCTGCAACACTAGGTCCCAATTATTGGAGTGTTCGTTGACGAATTTACGTATCATGGCCCCCAAAGTTCCATTAAACCTTTCCACCAGGCCATTGGTTTGATGGTGGTAAGGAGTGGCAACCAAGTGGTTCACCCCATGAGTTTTCCACAGTTTTTGCATGGTCCCTGCCAGGAAATTAGATTCTGAATCTGTAAGGATGTCGGAGGACCAACCTACCCTGGCAAAAATGTCTGTTAGGGCCTGACACACAGCGTTAGCCCTGGTGTTGCCTAGAGCTACTGCTTCCGGCCATCGGGTAGCAAAGTCCACGAAAGTCAGTACGTACTGCTTTCCTCTGGGCGTCTTTTTTGGGAAAAGACCCAGAATATCCACAGCTACTTGCTGAAATGGGACCTTAATTATAGGGAGTGGCTAGAGAGGGGCCTTGACCTGGTCTTGGGGTTTTCCCACTCTTTGGCATACCTCACAAGACCGGACATACTTGGCAACGTCCTTGCCCATCCCCTCCCAGTGGAAGGACTTCCCCAATCTGTCTTTGGTTCTGTTCACCCCAGAATGGCCACTGGGATGATCATGGGCTAAGCTTAAGAGCTTCCCTCGATACTTAGTTGGAACCACCAACTGTTTTTGCGGCTGCCATTCTTCCCGGTGTCCACCAGAAAAAATCTCCTTGTATAAAAGTCCTTGGTCTATAACAAACCGGGATCAGTGAGAAGAGCTGAGAGGCGGTGGGGTGCTCCGTGCCGCCGCCCAAGCTTTCTGAAGGCTGTCATCTGTTTCCTGCTCAGTCTGGAACTGTTCCCTTGAGGCTGGGGTCACCAGTTCTTCCTCAGACTGGGGACTTGGACTTGGTCCCTCTGGAAGCGATGTAGGTGATGGGGTTGTTTCCGTTGCTGGTGAACCACTCTCTGCTGGTGCACCTGAGAGTGTTTCAGGCTCTGGCTGAGCCTTTTGGGTATGGCTGTCTATTGTTTCTGCCAGTTCTGACTCGCTGGCACCCTCTGGCGTTGAGTTTGAAGCTGTGGTTGCAATTGCTGATGCTGGTTGCTGTTCCAGTTCCGGGCCTGGGACTGGAGGTGCTGTGGCTGTTTCAGTGGTTGGTATGGAATCCGGGTCCACTACCTTTGTCTGGGTCTCTGGTAACACAGACGGGGCGTCTGTGGACGGCTCAGGAACAGGAATGGGTCTGGAAGCTTGCTGGGTTTGGCTACGTGTAACCATTCCCACTCGCTTGGCCCGCTTCACCTGGTTGGCCAAGTCTTCCCCCAGTAGCATGGGGATGGAATAATTGTCATAGACTGCAAAAGTCCACATTCCTGACCAGCCTTTGTACTGGCCAGGCAGTTCAGCTGTAGGCAAGTCTACAGCTTGTGACATGAAGGGGTAAATTGTCACTTGGGCCTTTGGGTTGATGAATTTGGGGTTGACGAAGGATTGGTGGATAGCTGACACTTGTGCCCCCGTGTCTCTCCATGCAGTAACCTTCTTTCAACCCACTCTCAAAATTTCCGTTAGCTCTAAGGGTATTTGAGAGGCATCTAGGCCTGGGGATCTTTGGTGTGATGGTGGTGTAATGAACTGCACTCGGTTGGCGTTCTTTGGGCAGTTGGCCTTGATATGTCCCAGTTCATTACACTTAAAGCATCTTCCAGCTGACTGGTCACTGGGTCGAGGTGGGTTACTGGAGACTGGTGAGGTGGAAGAATAGGGTGTCTGTGGCTTTCCTTGGGTTGTAGGTGGGGTCTTTGGCTGCCCCCAGTTGTAGGACTTATTGTCGGTGTACCCTCTGGGGTATTCGTTGCCTTTGACAGTAGCTTTGTTGCTTTCTGCCACTTGCATCCATCTGGCTCCAATGTCCCCCTCGGTGAGATTTTTGGGTTTTCCATCTTGTATGTACCGTGTTATGTCCTCAGGAACACCATGCAAGAACTGTTCCATTTGCATACCATTTCCCTTCCCCCTCCTCCCCTCCAGGTGTTCCCTCCCTGGGTTCCTGGAGAGATATACAGAAGCAAGCTCCGTGAATCTAAACAGAGGGATTCCACCCTTCCTGTTTCAAGTCCTTGAAACACAAGCACCGAGAGAGCTAACCTCTCTCCCCCCTCACCCAGAGGGTATGCAAAGTCAGGCTTAGTAAATCTAACACAAAGAGATTTTCCCCCTGACTTCTTCCTCCCACCAATTCCCTGGTGAGCTGCAGACTCAATTCCCTGGAGTCCCCACTAAAGAAAAACTCCAACAGGTCTTAAAAAGAAAGCTTTATATAAAAAGAGTGAAAAAGGACATAATATATAGTCTCTGTATCAAGGTGACAATATACAGGGTTAATTGCTTAAAGGGAAAAAATGAATAAACAGCCTTATCCAAAAAGAATACAATTCAAAACACTTCAGCAACTACACACATGTAAATACAAAAGAAAACAATATAAACCTATAGTCTTACTATCCTTGTACTTACAACTTGGAAACAGAAGATTAGAAAGCCAGGAGATAGAAAAATCACTCTCAGAGCCGAGAGGGTCAGACCCAAGACAAAGAACAAAGGACTCACACCCAAAACTTCCCTCCACCCAGATTTGAAAAAGTCTTGTTTCCTGATTGGTCCTCTGGTCAGGTGTTTGGTTCCCTGTGTTAACCCTTTACAGGTAAAAGAACATTAACCCTTAGCTATCTGTTTATGACAATGCCATAGGTTTTAACAGAGGTCCTATTAAGGATGTCAGAACTGTGTTAAGAGTCCACAGAGGAACCAGCTCTTGGACCAGAGGATAGAGATGAAGAAGCCTTTTTAAGAATCTTGCTACCATGGCATTGGAAAAGACTGATCTCCCATGAATGGGGAGGATGAAATATTGAAATTGCTGCCATATTCACCAAATGAGCTGAGAGCAAGGCCTTATAACTGAAAATGCAGCAAGTAGTCCAAGATGTCCTGGATATGAGCTAGTATTGGTGGAACTCTGTGGACCAATGATAACACTGAAAACTGCTTCCATTTTGCAGACTAGGTCATGTATTAGAAGACTTTCTGATACCAAGTAGAACCTGTTAAATAGCTACTGAACACCACTCTTCCTCTTAATTCAGCCATGAAACAGCCATGCAGTGAGATGTGACCATGATTCTGGGAATAGGTCGGGATGGAGAGAAAGGGATATGGGAGGCTGAATCAACAGCACAAGAAGGTCAGCCAACTAACATTGCCTCGGCCATGCCAGGGCAATGAGGCCTGGTCCACCTTCATCTTGGGATGACCTGTGGGATGATCAGGATCAGGGGGAAAAGCATACAGAAGAACCAACTTCCAGCTGAGATGGAAGGTGTTGGACAGGGAGCCCCAGTTGAGGCCTCCTCGAAAGCAGAATAGATGACATTTCCAGTTGTCCCTTGCAGCAAAAAGGTCAATTGTCGGAATGCCCCAAGTTGCCAAGATGACCCACAGAATACTTATCCTCATGGATCACTCATGACATAGGAAACATTTCTGCTGAGATGGTCTGTGATATAATTCTGGACCATGGGCAAGTGATCAGCTTTTAAAATGATGCTCTCCTCAGTACAGAACTGCCACAACCTGATTGTCTCTTGGTAGAACACCCTGGAGAGTGCTCCCCCTTGCCTGTTCACATAATACACTGCAGTGCTATTGTCAGTAAGTATGAACCACTGAGCCCCTAATACAATCCAGAAAGGTGTGACAGGCATTGTAAAAGGTTCTAAACTCCAGGATGTTGATATGCAGTGAGGCCTCCTGCTCCGACCACAGACCCTGAACTTTCTGCAATCCCAGATGTGCCCATCAGGGAGGTATCAGACACAACAGATCTGGTTGGTTAGCGCCAGATGAAGAGATCACCCCACATACATTCGATGGAAGTGCCCACCACTGCAGGGAGTCCAGGAACAGTAGAGAGAGATGGACCAATATATCCAAGAGATGAAGAATTGGACAGTAAACTGTCTTGGGCCACATCTGAAGTGAGCAAACACCTGCCCTTGAAAACTGGACCTCTTGCATGCGAGCAGACATGTGACCTAAGAGCCTCAAGCATATCTGAAGTCATGGAAGGCTGCGACTGCAGACTGAGGCAAAGATGGCAAGTCACCTGAAAATGGTTGGCAAAAATGCTCTCAAACTCATAGAGTCTAGTAGGACTGCAGTGAACTTGATTTTCTGAGTGGGAACCAAAGCTGACTTTCCAGGAGAAGACCCAGACAGTTGAGTAACGGAGTATAGTGTGTATGTGACCTGCCCTCTGGACCCTGCCCCTCAGTAGCCGGTCATCCAGATATGGGAAGATATGGATTCTTTTCTCTCTCATCACCATACACTTGGTAAAAATGCGGCAGAAGAGATGCCAAAAGATAACACCAGGTACTGAAAATGGTGTTCTGCCATGATGAACCAGAGGAATTTTCTATGACTTGGCAAAATTGCCACGTGAAAACAGGTGTCCTGAAGGTCCAGAGCAACAAACCAGTCATTTTAAGAGAACACTGGGAGGATAGTCGATAGGGTGACTATTTGGAACCTCATATATCTGATATATTTGTTGGGGCTGCAAAGGTCAAGAATAGATCTTACTCCTCCTGTGGATTTGAACCAGAAAGTACCAGAAATAGAGGCCCTTACCCTGGTGTTCTGGAGGAACTTCCTCCAGTGCCCCAAAAGCCAGTGAACAGCAAAGCTGCTTGAGAAGCAGTATATCTTGAGAGGGGTTCCTGAAGTGGAATGGGATGGGTGTGTAACGGGGAAGAGGAACTGGATGACATAGCTCGATTAGATAGTGCTTAGGACCCAGTTGTTAGTGGTAAATCAAGACCCAAGGATTGTGAAAGAGAGCCAACCTGTCCCTGAATGGAGGGGAGGTAGTAGAGGGAGTTATGACTGGACCATTGCTCTGGACAAAGGAGTCAAAATGCATACTTGGGGCCGGATGGGAGAAAAAGTCCTCAACTCCCTGTACTAGCACAAAGTAGCACAAGTGCTTTGCAATAGGAGGTACCGAAGCTGACATGCTCCAAAGATCCTTTGCAGGCTCTAGGAACTCACTCTCCCAGGGCAGATGGCTGTAGGATATTCAACAACTTATGGGTATTCTCCTGTGGGAACTCCACCTGAATGTCCAGGGAAGCAGCCACATGCAACAGATGGTCCTGGTAGGCCTTGAAGTCCTCAGGCACTGAAGGAGAGGAAGAGACAAGGACATCCAAATCATCTGGAGTGGTTTGTGTAGAGTAGGCTTGGTGTTTGAATGTAGGCCAGGTGCAGGTAGTTCCTGTTGTCTACACCTGACCTAACTGAGTTTTTTTGGCTTGGCAAAGAGAAAATGTAAGTTTTCTCTTACAGTGCTCATGTGTTCTGTTCCCTGAGTGTTCTGCAGCATATGTAAGACTGGAGTGCTAATACATGTTTTGGGCATGTTGAAACATCACTTGAGGAGGGTACAGTTAAGGTTTCATGGGGGAGGGTGCGATGTACCTTAACTCTATTTCCTGATTTTCAGAAGTTTGAACATGGCTGGGCACGATCTTCTCAAAAGGCATGAGACACCACCAGGCAACCTTAACTCTGCATTCACAGAATTGTCAGTGAATTTCCTAGTGTTCTGAACAATGTAAGATGTTATTTTTAGGAGATACATTATTTGAGTTTATCATAACCTAGTCCCAGATTTAGACCTTAGCGTCCAAAATATGGGGGTTAGCATGAAAACCTCCAAGCTTAGTTACCAGCTTGGACCTGGTAAAGCTGCCACCACCCAAAAAATTAGAGTGTTTTGGGGCACTCTGGTCCCCACAAAAACTTTCCCTGGGGACCCCAAGACCCAAATCCCTTGAGTCTCACAACAAAGGGAAATAAATCTTTTCCCTTCCCCCCTCCAGGTGTTCCTGGAGAGATACACAGAAGCAACCTCCGTGAATCTAAGCAGAGGGATTCCACCCTCCCCCGTTTCCAGCCGGGACACCCAGAGGGAATGCAAAGTCAGGCTAGTAAATCTAACACACACAGATTTCCCCCTGACTTCTTCCTCCCACCAATTCCCTGGTGAGCTACAGACTCAATTCCCTAGAGTTCCCCACTAAAGAAAAACTTCAACAGGTCTTAAAAGAAAGCTTTATATAAAAAGAAAGAAAAATACATAAAAATGGTCTCTCTGTATTAAGGTGACAAATACAGGGTCAATTGCTTAAAAGAATATTGAATAAACAGCCTTATTCAAAAAGAATACAATTCAAAGCACTCCAGCAACTATAGACATGTAAATACAAAAAAAAACATATAAATCACTAGCTGATCCTTTGTACCTACAACTGGGAAACAGAAGATTAGAAAGCAAGAAATAGAAATCCCCTCATAGCCGAGAGAGCATACAGGCAGAAGACCAAGAACAAAGGACTGACACACAAACTTCCCTCCACCCAGAGTTGAAAAAATCCTGTTTCCTGATTGGTCCTCTGGTCAGGTGCTTCAGGTTACTTTTTTTTTTCAGGTGAAAGAGACATTAACCCTTAGCTATCTGTTTATGACAGAGTTATCACATGGGTTTGCAGGGGGGAAACTCAGGAAGGTAAAGGATGCTATTTGGTTTGTAAATGATTCTTGCCCCTTCCAATAGCGATAATGGTCACGCTATGAACGCTTTTGGGGTGAACTTGCTACCAGGGTAGGGAGAGAAAACACAGAGATGGGTTATTTCACAATATTTTGAAAGATATATTCCATATAGGTTACGATAAGTTTAAGCTTGTGAGAGTAGACTCCCGTCTCCCTGCTTCTCTGCACCCACACTCATTGCCCCACCTCCACCTGCTGCCAGCATTTCCAGGTCCAACTCCCTTTCTCATCCCTGCATCTGCAGCTGACTTTTAGTAGCATAGAAGGTTCAAAAAGGTGTGATGTTATCTTAGTGTGATTGAGAATACACTGTGGGGATGAATACATCCTGAAACAATAGCTCTGAGAGGTGGAAACTGCTCCATTAATTTATGTGGTGGCCTTATCTACTCTCTCCTCTTTCAACTGCAGTAGACCTGTGCCATGCACTGAATATGCACATTCTCAACTCCTCACACCAGTCTCTGAGCTATGTGCTCCATGCTTTCCTGGTTTGAGCTTCCAGTTATCATCTCAGTCCTGTGTACTATGCCATGCACTGAGCCTACCTATCCCCAGCTCCCACCCCCTTTAAGCATTGTGTGCCTGTGCCATGCAGTCAACACAAAATTCCTAGCTCCCCATCCTGGGATCAGCATTATGGGGCATGTTTGGAAAGGAAGACAAAAATGGGGGCACATGAATGTGGGTAGGCAGAATTGAATCACCTCTAAATCCCCCACTGCACAGCTCTGAGCCCCTCTTTTACTCCTCCCCACTCTCCTGCACTGTTCTTACTTCCTTTTCTCTGAGAAGCAGCAACATCCAGGGGGAAGAGTGAGCCTGGACCCCTTCTTTGTGCTGAAGGCAGCAGGGGGAGTTGCCTCCCTTGATCACCCCTCCTTTAGTTGGGTGGGTCAGCCACAGGGAGGAATTGTGGGATTCAGAGTACTTGTAAAGGAAGAGGACATAGATGTCTCCATTTCCTTGTCCCCTAGTATGGCACTAGAGGGGAAGGAGATCTGAGATATGGCAGGGCTTCTCTCTAGCTTTCAAGCTTATGCTGCCATGCCCAATCTCCTTTAAGTAGGTTTGCTGTCCAAACAAAACAAATTCAGCTCACACTTTGCCCCAAGATTTCACAGTCTCCCCTCCCAGGGGTCTCTGGTAATCCTCCTTCTTGTACCTTCCAGTCCCAGCAAGCTCCCTTATCGGTCTGTCCTTACTGTGCAAGCTCTACTATTCTAGAACCACAGTTCCCAAGCAATCTTCCTGAATACCTGGCCCCTTGCAATCAGTGTAGGGGACTGGACTAGATGAACCCTCGAGGCCCCTTCCAGTTCTGTGATTCTTATCCCAAACTTTCCTCCTTTAGGATTCTTCTCTGTCAGCACTTCTGCATACCCAGAGAGCAGAAGTACCTTTGAAAGCAATCCCTTATTCATATTTGGATCATAGGAAAAACTACTTCTTTGGAAACCCTGTTATCCTTCAAAGCCCTAGTCATCAAACTGTATTTTCCAAAAACATTAATGATCCCTTATACCAGCAATTCCCAAACTTGGTTCGTGGCTTGTTCAGGGCAAGCCCCTGATGGGCTGTGAGTCGTTTTGTTTACCTGAGCATCTACATGTACAGTCGCTCGCAGCTCCCAGTGGCCTCACGCATCATACTGGTGTCAGCACAGTGATCAGCCTCATTTTCACAGTTTACAGTTCTTGTTCTCTGTTGAAAGGCAGGTGTTGCTCTGTCAGTGATGGGATGCTCTTGCTAGCCCTTCATCAGCCCTCTTTACATCTGGAGTGGGTGCAAGGATATTTTCTCTTCTCTTGCCCACTATGGCTCATGGGTTCTCCTCTGCTATATTTCTCTTTGAGGTGAATTGTCCTTTTAAGGATAGAGTCCAACTCATTGTAATCCTTATTCAGCCACTTCCTCTTTGCAGTTGGAGTTGAATGCTTGGTCCATCCTCTATAGCTCTTTATCTCAACAATGGAAGAGGGAGGTGGAGGAGAGGGTCTCCTCACCAATGTTGAGTTTGCAGAATCTGACTCTATTTCTCTAAGGATATTGTGACATCCTGCTTGCGGTACCCAGAATTGTGAGCTCCTCTGTTACCCCCTCTCAACCTCAGCAAGTAGGAGTTTTGCAGCTGCTAAACTATGTGCCAGCTCCCTACCACATCTGTTTGCCTGCTTTGCCAGGAAATAGATCTCTGTTACCTTCAAGACAAGGTTGGACAATCTGTGATCCCCAAACTCCCAAGTTCCCCAGAGATGTCTCTCTGCAGCATCCAGTACCTCTCACTGGACATTCACAGAAGATAAGTTTGCTTCCTCAAAGAGACAGAGTACACACCAGTCTGTATGACTGGCTAATGACTCACCCCCCTCTCCCCAGTTTAATACACAGCATAGAGATGGTTTTGTAATGAAACAAGCATATGTTGTATTAATAAAGAACAAGAGATTTATGTGATACTAAGCAAGAATGAAAGAGGCAGGTATAGTTACAAGTGACACAAAACAAACCAGGCTTTCTAGTCACTACAAAGTAATAGAAAGTTACAACCTTTGCCTTGGGAGTTTTCTCACTTAGAATCAAGATAACAGCATCCTTAGCCCTTCAGACTAGGAAACCCAAATTTCACAGGCTCACAGGATGCTTTTCCTTATGTCCCTTAAGTGATAGATACCAACGTGGCTTTTTATTTCTGCTTATATTTCCCCAAAGTGCATGGTTTTGTCCTCAGGGTCAGGATAACCTCCAGCTGATCATCCTTTCCTGTTGACTTCCCATTGCCTTGCTGATTCATATGCAAATGAGGCTTCCATTGTTTTGATTCCATAATGCTTAATTTACATTGCAGAGAGATAGATAGTTGCCTTTCCTCTTGTCTGGTGAAAGCCTTCCCCCCTCCCTCGCCCCGTGTTTTGTCACAAACTTTAAAGCATATAATCAGTGAGTATCTCCATTTGATTCTCCACACAGCGTTAACACAAACATTTCACATTGATATGAATCAGCAGTGTGTCATTGACTTTCATAAAAAAACCTAACTCGTTACACTTTTATAGTTGATTCAATTGCCTATTTTTTGGGGCTCAGACCCCCTGTTCTCCACCTAGAGGTATCCAGACCCTGATTGTCACAAGTGGAACTGGATGTGTAAATTCCAGCTCTAGGACACATACCCTCACTAGCTCTGATTGAGCTAGCATGGTAAAATAAAATGTAGCCACAGCAGCTGAAGCAGGAGGTAGAGCTAGCCATGCCAAGTACGTATCTGTGGTCTTGGAAGGGGATGGTACTCAAGCTGGCTAGCCCGCCCTGCCCCCACCCCAGCCACACTCTATTTTTTGCATGCTAGCTGGATCAGGGCTAACACAGGAATAACACAGGCGTAACTTACACCTTCTGGCTTCAGTGCTGACATATCCAAAGACTTGGAATTACTTTTGCTTTACTCTTAAGTTCCCTCAAGCAGTTCATTCTACCATTATTTGGCAGGAACTTTAGGAAGGGAGGAGAAAGTTGTTAATTTTTCCACTCTAAAGAAATGACCATTTTTGTTTTAGTTTATACAAATGATTCTACTCCATCACAAGATCAAATTCTTTCCCAGATGGCAGTACTGGTTCAGATTGTGCAATTTTAAGGAAGCAGATGGAAAGAGAAGCTTTTAAACCCTTGGAATCAGTCCCAAATATGCTGTCTGCCACAACTGGCAAAATAAGAAAAAGGGTAATGCAACATCCAAATAATTAGAACCCTAGAGAGGTGAATCCAGCTAGTTCACACTAGAGACTGTTTTAAAGTTGCAAAGAAATTTAATATATCTAGTACATTTCTAGTCATCATAAAATAATTTAACTGCAAAGTTTAACTTGCTCAAATAATGAGAAGCAATAGGAATCCTTTCCCTTTGTATAGAGATTCTTATTCTAGGATCTCACAGCCCTTTACAAAGGTTAGCATAAGAGCTGGTCAGAGCTTTTCCTACAGAATAGTCTTCCATTGGAAAATGCTGATTTGTTTATTCCATCTCCATCCTCTGTTGCCCCAGGAACTTCTCTGATTCTTTTCACTAAGAGGAATCTTCACATTAATTTACTTATATTTCCCATATTTCCCTCATGCAGCAAAGTATTTACACTGTTTCTTTTCCTTTCCCAAAGGTCCAAAACAGTGATCTCCTTTCCTTGAGATCTCATCACACACTGAGCTCAACTAGCCCTGGTCCTCCTACAATCGTTTTCTTCCTGGGTTGTCTTTTATAGCCCTCAGCTGATGGCTAATTGGTTCATCAGGCCTCTCAACCTGATCAGCTGCATATCTCCAGTCAGCCTTCTCCAGAGGAACTGATTGGTGCCTAAGTGATCAGAGTGCTGGCTCACCTGCTAGCTTCTAGCACACTGTCACATTGACATTGACAAACGCACTGTAGATGCAGCCATGTCAGTCCCAAGATATTAGAGGGACAAGGCGGGTGAGGTAATGTATTTTATTGGACCTACTTCTTTTGCTTGTCTCCTTCCCACCAACAGAAGTTGGCCCAATAAAAAAAAATTACCTTGCCCAACTTGTCTCTCTAACATTGACATTGAACATTCTGTCAGAATGTGTCAACCTGGATGAAATGCTGAAGGAAAGCAAGTAGGTTTCCTGCCAGCTGGTCCCTATCTTTTTGTGAGTCTGGAAGGCCCAGCTCCTGTGCTTCCCATGATGACCAGTTCCCCACCTGACAGGCTGTCAGGACTCTGGACAGCTCAGTGAGCCTCATAAATGTTTTGAAATAGTCCAGACCTTTCAAAACAAAAAAGTTTGGAATTCCCATTCCATGGGAAATTTTGAAATGTCATTGTTCATTCTACTTCAGAATGATTTTTTTTTAATTTCAGAATTTCCCACAGGATGGAAATTCACATTTCTAGCCAGCTATAGTCAGCATATATTACTATTCTCATTTTACAGATGGGGAAACTGAGGCTGGAAGGTTTGGGGATTTTAAAAATCACAAACAGTAAGGAAGTGGCAGTCAGGAATGCAGTCCAGGTTTCCTGATTTCCAATCCTGTGCACTAACCACTAGCCCATGCCTTTCTCGTATACACTTCCTGACATGAGGTCTATTAATCTCTCCGCTTCTGTTCCTTTCTCTTCCAGAGGATGGGCCATAACCAACAGCATCACTCACAGCATTCTTATTGTAAGTACCTTTTGCAGTTTCTAGGCAAAATTTTATTAATGGCTCAGCACTTGTCCAGTAGAACTGATGTGATGATCAGGGGAGCTGAGCAGTTAGCAATTTTTTTTCTGCTGGATGATACTAGAAGATGTAATTCATTCTTTGTTTCATTTACAATCCTTATCCAAATTTAAGTGCCTCAAATTATCAGTCACCTGCTGATTAGATATGAGTGTAAATTGGGAAAATGTATATGCTGGCTAGGAAAGAAGCAATGTAGCCTAATGGATAGAGACATGAACTAAAACTCAGGAGACCTGAGTTCTTTTCCTGGCTCTGTCAGTGAGTTGCTGGGTGACCTTGGACAAGTGACTTTCCTCACTTTCCTCCTTTTACAGATCCAGACTAACACAGCTACCCCTCTGATACTTTCCTCACTAGGTGCCTCAGTTTTCCCCATCTCAGTAAAACAGGGATAATAATACTGATCTCGTTTATAAAGAGCTTTGAGATCATGTGGTGGAGTCCACTCACCAGAGTGGAGCCTCCTGCTGGTTGTCTCAGAGATTAGCTCTTTCCGCCAGTGCACCCTCTCCTGGTGATGCCATTCCCACTGCCTTCTCCACCTGTGTCTCAGCCAAGGAACTGCAGTGTCCTTTTCATGTGATTCAGCCCTCTGTCCATGCCACCATCTGTGGTTTCCCCCTTTGGGGGGGCAGGGAAGGGAGCAGGCATCTCCCAGTCCAATCCAGCTACTTCCCAGTGGGCCTCCAGCCCATAAGGTCCAGCAGTCAGCCAGGAACTCCCTCTTGCTCCCCTGGTCCCTGCCAGCAACTGCTCTGTCCAAGGTGCTACCTTCCTGCAGCCCACTAAGACACTGGTCCACAATCTTTTCATCTGGCGGGCTCCAGACGAAGGACCATGGCGGCAGTGGAGCATCCGCTGAAATGCCGCCAAATTTTGGCAGCATTTCAGCGGTGACGCCTCTCGATGACGTCACTTGTCAGCGGCAAGCAGCATCATCAAGAAATTCAGTGGCATTTCGGTGGATGCTCCACCGCCGGCCAGGATGCGGGCACATTTAGATGCCCTCGCGAGCGTCATGCACTAAGAACACAGTCCTCTTTCTTTGGGCTCCCTGCAGCAACTGACCCTTTTCTGCCCTTTTATGTGAGTCTGCTGGGTCCTGATTGGCTTCTGTGTGCAGTATCTCTAGGCTGCTTTTAACCCCCTCCATTCCAGTGTGGGGTGAACACCCCATCACAGATTTAAGGAGGAAAAGTGCTAGAACAGCTAGGTATTATTATTATATTATGTAATTGCTAGAGTCAGGGAAGGAACAGATTAATTAGAGGGTATGGGTGGATATTTGACTCTCCAATTCTTGCACCTCCCGCCCCCTACAACATTTACAAGTAAATCACTGTATGAAATCCTGTACTGGGAGATCTAGCATCTTAGCCAGTGTACTTGGCATTCAAGAAAACATTAGTTTACTGCATTAAGAATATTAACCCTTGAAAATGCTGCCACACTGCTGGGGCCCTAGCAAAATCACAGTCCATTTTGGTGAATTTTATGGTCATAGAATTTTTAAAATTGTAATTTTCATGATTTCAGCTATTTAAATCTGAAATTTCACAGTGTTGTAATTGTAGGGATCCTGACCCAAAAGGGAGTTGTGGAGGAGGTGTCGCATGGTTATTGCAGGGTGGAGTTGTTGTACTGCTACCCTTACTTCTGTACTGCTGCTGGCCATGGTCCTACCTTCAGAGCTGGGCAGCTGGAGAGCAGTGGCTGCTGGCCGGGAGCCCAGCACTGAAAGCAGAGCTGCCGCCAGCAGCAGCACAGAAGTAAGGATGGCGTGATATGGTATTGCCACCTTTACTTCTGCGATGCTACCTTCAGAGCTGGGCCCTCAGCCAGCAGGCGCCACTTTTCGCCGCCCAGCTCTGAAGGCCGCCCCCAATTTGAGAAACGCTAGTCTCCCCCATGAAATCTGTATAGTGTACTATAAGGCAAAGGCACACAAAAGACCAGATTGCACAGTCCGGGATGCATTTTTCATGGCTGTGAATTTGGTAGGGCCCTACACATTACCATGTGTCGGTACATCACCAGTAGAACTCAATTCTTTAGTGTTTCCAACTGCTTCAGGCTATGTGCCTTTGAATACATCTACACAGCATTTTGGAGTCTGCACAAAGCGAGCTTCCCAGCCCAGGTCAACAGACTTGGGCTAGCAGGGTTTGTGCTAGAGCGCTAAACCTAGCTGTGTAGTCAGTGCTTTCAAATTGTGGCTATGACTAGAGCTTAGGCTCTGAAGCCTAGGGAGTGGGATGGGATTCAGAGCCTGAGCTGCAAATTCAAAGCAGTATCTACATAGCTATTTTTAGAGTGTTAGCACAAGCTCTACTAGCCCATGTCTGTTGGCCCAGGCTAGGAGTCTCACTCCCGCAGACTTTGTAGATATATCCTTAATGTCCAGAACTACCTGCAGCTGCTACTGCTGATGGTAGTTCACAGCCCTGTTCTCACCAGTGAATGCATGAAGGAATTGAAGAATTAAGTGATTAATATTGTGTAGTAAGTGAAGGCCCTGATAAAGGCCCAGTATGAGGCCTGAGGCCTGAACTAAAGTAATGGTCAAGACTTTGCTAACATAAAGCAAAGTGAAGCTGTGAGCCAGAGGCAGGCCCTGCTCACAGAAGCTGGCAAGGAAAGGGCTGATGCTGCAAGAAGATACGTACCTAAAAGGTACTGAACACTAGAGATCAGAACATTCACATACTTGCACATTCCACACAGATAACAAGGAACAGACTGACCCATCCCAATGACAGGGGCAAAAGGGTAATATGGTGGATAGAGTTGTTTTGATCGAGCCAACATGTACAAGGTGAGAGGCGGCACCTTACTACGTAGAGGGGTTGTACCTTGCTGCGTAGAGGGGCTGCACCTCAATACGTCAGGAGTGATGTGTAACTTGTTTGTACCTGTGTATAAGAATGTATCCCTGGGGCGATGTCTTTGTCCGGCCGAGGGGGCAGTGGAAAGTCCTGCCACTGACTGAGCTGAGTCCATTGCCAAGAGGCACTTTCTCGTAGTATGCCCTGAGTTAGGCTAAGAAACCTACAGGGAACTGCAATTGTGTCCGAGCGCAATAAACCTGGCCAACGTGCCTTCGTACCTTACTAGACTCTGTGGTCATTGGGGGTTCTCTTTGGGTCTGCTGTGTCAGCTATCTGCAGAACTGGGACGGCACAAGAGGGAACACACGCACGCAGCCGAGTGATACCAACAAGGAGAGAGCAGAGCACCACACCGGTAGCATCTGACAACACACATCTAACAACATATTGTAGTAGCTTTAAATGCACAGGAGTCCTTGAACAGTTTTCTTTCTTCCCACCCCCTAACCATGTATTGTTTCTGACTGCTTGCATATTCTTTTCCTCCTCCAAAATGAAAAACAGAAAGGGACTTCAGATGCTGTAGCTGTCACTGCACTCCTTACTGTCTTTCTTCTTCAGCTTGGACTTCAAGTGTCTCTGACGGAGAAAATACATTAGAATCTGACAATTGAACTTTTAACTCTTCCTTATCTCCTCACTAGTGTCCTCCCACTCATCAGACACAATATTATCAGTGTGCTAGACATAATAGACAAGAGGCCAAATTCTTCACTGACATAACTTCACTGAAGTCAAGCCCAAACAATGGAAGAGGTGGTATTCATAGCTGTGACAACAGACAGGAGAAAATTGCCAGAAGCAGTACTAAGGCTACTAATTAGGGAGGTGCTACTGCTTCTGCTCCATTTGAGTTTAGTGATGACACATTCTATCCCCTCTGTCACTGTGCTACTGTACTCTAGGTGTGTTCTTCTTAAAATGGAAGATCAGAAATTCCTGCTCTTCAGACCAAAGGGAAACAGCAGCACAGAGTCCCTGACTGCACTTCAAAAACCACTTAAAAATAGGCAAGGGGATTTAAAAAAAAATCAATCTGTACAATTGTGTGCCTACATGGCACATATGAATCAGCTATGTGCATGGGCAAATGGCCAGACAGGCCTCTAAATGCTGATTTGCACATGCATTTACTTGATTTGCTTGTTGTAGTGGCAGCAATTGCAGACACTCACCTACAGTTTTTCACAGTGGTCTCAAACCCTTTTTTTTAAATCAATTGGCACCAACTGTCTAAAATTTAGAGAAAACTAAGCTCAACAGCTAAAAATTGCAACATCACAACTTGAGCTAGCTCTCAGAAAAGAACAGACGCATCAATATTTACAGCAGCACATGGTGTCACAGCCCATTTTATATATACACACATTACTGAGGCATATTTGTATGCTTGCCCCTTGCTCACATTTCTCTTGCCTTCCTGTGCTAGCAATGCAACCAGCAACACAAACGAAGTCTGGCAGGCTCGCTCTTTCTGGTTCACCCTTTCTAGCTATGATTTAGCATTTTTAAAGGGGAACTTTAATTTATGGGAATTCTTATAAGTTTGAAACAAGAGCAATGAGATTTTTTTCCTCTTGGTCTCCTCCAAGATTCATGAGACCTGGAAATCTCCACTGTTTTGGCATATGCACTTTTAGATGTCCAGTAGCTGAATGTCTTTTGATTGACATTCACTAACATGGCCGATATTCATGGTGCTCAGTGTTTTATTTGCCCATCCCTAGATGGAGTATAAGTTTTGATTCCATAGCGCTGAGCCCAAGTCTGCTAGTATTGAGAGGATTCTGCCATGCTTATTTTTAGTCATGACTTTGTCTGAGAGGGTCTAAACTATAGAAGTACTTTCTTGTCTTAATTACCTTATTTTTCCTGCTATGTGAGCAGGGCCTGTGCAAGGATGTTTCGCGCCCTAGGTGAAACTTCCACCTTGCCCCCCCCACCCGCGCCCCCACCATGAGGCGCTCCCCCTCCCCGCGGCAGCTCCCCCCTCCAACCTGAGGCGCCCCCCTTGGGGCAGTTCCCCACCCCCACCTTCCTCCCTGAGGCACCCCCCTGCCCCAGCTCACCCCTGCTCTGTGCACGAGCACGACCACCCTAGCACGCCATCGCTGCTTCACTTCTCCTGCCTCCCAGACTTGCGGCGCCTAAGTTGATTGGCGCCACAAGCCTGGGAGGCGGGAGAAGTGAAGCGGCCACAGCATGCTCAGGGAGGAGGTGGGGCAGGGGTAAGCTGGGGCAGGGAGTTCCTCTGCGTGCCCCCCCTTACTTACTGCAGGCAGCTCTCCCCGCGCTCCCCTGCCCCAGCTACCTCCGCCTAAATGTTGGCGGCAACCGGCGCGGCTGAAGATCCAGCCACCGTGGTTGCTGCTGAAGAAAATGGCGCCCCCCAAATCCCAGCACCCTGGTCGCCTAAATGGTTGCACCAGCCCTGTATGTGAGCTAGAGTCTGATTACTAAAGCAGAGAATTCCTATAGTTTCCCATTGTGGACAATGTTATCTGCTTTTTGTCTTGCACCTAGATGCCATGAATGGCAACATTGCATTATTAAATTAAATAAATTCAATTAATAAACATGCAGCTAAGGAAAATTAAAGGGAAACATGATCTTGTAAAGGATAAAGCTATCTAGGTTCTATTCCTGGCTCTGCCTCTGAGATTGGTCCCGTTATTTAACCTCAGTGATCCTCCATTTCCTTATTTGTAAAAGAGAGAAAATATCCACCTCTGGGCTATTTAATTCATTAATATTTCTAAAATGCTTTGAGAGCTTTAGATGGAAGGTGGTAAAGAAATGCAAACTATTAATAGGTTCTTACATTTGCTTGAAAGATTAAATGAGAAAACCCAGGTGGGGGACAACTAAATATCCAAGCAATTCTTTAAAAAGCAATTATACAATAATTTAAAAAATACATAAAGCATTCACATTTTACCATTTGCAACAAATTGTTCTTATACTGAAATCTTAATCAGAACACATCTGTTAACAATTATTTCAAAGATTTTACTCAGTTTTGAATAATGGTTGCATTCCTACCTTTTAGGATATGCAGACATATATTGTACATGACATAAATATTGCACTTGGTTCTCATTATATGAATTTCTCATTAACAAGTAATTAGTCTTGATATTTTTTCTTAAATTATGTAGTATAAAAGAAACAGACCTTTAAAACTAATGTAGCAGCAGTCAGTGAGTTAAACAAGTTTTATAGAAACAAATGTTCCTGGCCTATGATTAACCTCACAACCAACTGAGTGCAAAAATTGACCGCTCAACCTGCATGTTGAAATTAACCAGAAAAAGAAGGAAGGGAAAATACTGTGTTTCTGCTCACTCTTTTTTTTTTTTTAAAGCTTTGTGTTGGAAACAGCAGGCATTCAAATTGGATTTTATTTCTATTAGGCTCCTAAAATATGTTTTTCCATTTCACAATTGGGACTCTAAGTAATGTATGTTTTTTGGATGAACTTCTATTAGAAAATGTAAAATATTACCTTGAACTGAAAAATTAGATGTTAATATTCCCCTTTCATATCTGATCTTTGGCTTATCCCAAATGCCATCAACTATAGTTCAGAAACCTGACAAATGCAGTCGCCAGTGATGTAATACCACAAGTATGACAATATGAACGTTTTATATTTTTAAACTTATGCTTTTATTTTTACTTGTACTTTATAGGCTGGAGAATGATTTTTTTTGCTACCTGTCAAAAATGTGTAGACAACTACATTCAACAGCCCTTTAACACCTGCAGCTTTACCAAACTGAATTTAGAAATATCAAGTAATGCCAGTGATGTTATGTCTAGTCTATTAACATAAATGTTTCTTAAAGCTTCCCTAATTACTTGTGACCAGAAACATATTATTTTTTATTGCTTATACTGCCAGCAACACTGCATTAGGGGGGATGCCGGGAGCAGTAAGACTCCCTGCAGTGTGAGAGAGTGAAAGTTCTACCTGTCCCCGGCTTTACCCTGCACATCAAGGGTTCACACTAAAATAGTCCTGACACTGACCTCTCAAAGACCCAGCAGCTGAAACAGCCTTAACAAGGTATTAACACAGCAACATGCTCCATAAACTATTACCAGCTGCAGGGGGAAAAAGAGAGAGCAAGAGAGAAGGAAAGAAAAGGGCTGTTTCACAGCTAAAGGATACACAGGAGTCACTAGTCAATTAAAAATATAGAGGTTCCATTGCATGTTCCTTTAACTAGTTTTCAGATTTTAGTTGTTACTTACACTGAAAGAACATTGTAATGTGCTATAAATCAAAGTGTTACATCAAGAGTAAGCAGCTGAATTGCCAGATGTCCTCTTTCTCTCACTCATCTGACTGAGTCATACCGTATTATTTCAGCAAAAACAAAAATTCTTAAACAATGCAGGTGAAGTACATTCCCCCACCCCACCACCATAATTACTGGTGACTAGCTGCCTGCTGAGCAAAAAAAAAAGCTGTGATTGTAAAACGTGCTTACTCTCCCATTAGTGTTTTATTACCCCTGCATGTGGAAAGCTATGTTTTTATTCTACTCCAAATGTACAATTTGTATATTTGTAATACATTGGTTATAGTGCTTTTCACTTCAGTGGCAGTTCTGCCTTTGCAGGCCCTGGCCTACATCACTTACCTAATCAGAAACATGTAAACAGTTTAATTTCAAAGTCCCTTCAGTTGAATATTACACTGTGAACAAAAAGAACAGGTGTACTTGTGGCACCTTAGAGACTAACAAATTCATTTGAGCAAAAGCTTTCATGGGCTACAGCCCATTTCATTGGATGCATAGACTGGAACATACTGCAAGAAGATATTTATACATACAGAGAACATGAAAAGGTGGAAGAAGCCATACCAACTTTAAGAGGCCAATCAATTGAGATGAGCTATCAACAGCAGGAGAAAAAAAGCTTTTGAAGTGATAATTGAGATGACCCATAGAAGGTGTGAGGATACTTAACATGGGGAAATAGATTCAACTAGTGCAATGGCCCAACCATTCCCAGTCTCAGTTCAAACCTAAGTTAATTGTATCTAATTTGCATATTAATTCAAGTTCACTAGTCTCTCTTTGGAGTCTGTTTTTGAAGTTTTTTCTGTTGTAAAATTGCCATCTTCAAGTCTGTCACTGAGTGGTTAGAGAGGTTGAAGTATTCTCCCACTGGTTTTTGAATGTTATGATTCCTGATGTCAGATTTGTGTCCATTTATTCTTTTGCATAGAGACTGTCCAGTTTGGCCAATGTATATGGCAGAGGGGCATTGCTGGCACATGATGGCATAGATCACGTTAGTAGATGTGCAGGTGAACGAGCCCCTGATGGCGTGGCTGATGTGATTAGGTCCTATGATGGTGTCACTTGAATAGATACGTGGACAGAGTTGGCATCGGGCTTTGTTGCAAGGATAGGTTCCTGGGTTAGTGTTTATGTTGTATGGTATGCAGTTGCTGGTGAGTATTTGCTTCAGGTTGGGGGACTGTCTGTAAGTGAGGACTGGTCTGTCTCCCAAGATCTCTGAGAGTGAGGGGATCATCTTTCAGGATAGGTTGTAGATCTTTGATGATGCGCTGGAGAGGTTGTAGTTGGAGGCTGAAGATGACAGCTAGTGGTGTTCTGTTATTTTCTTTGTTGGGCTTGTCCTTTAGTAGGTGACTTCTGGGTACTCTTCTGGCTCTGTCAATCTGTTTTTTCACTTCAGGCAGTTACTACAATGGCCCAGAATGCAGCTCATTCCATCAAGGTAGAATATAAACAGTGGTGGTGTTGCTGAACTTCAGAGACAGCAAGCCTAGTAACTAGAGCTGGTTGAATAATGGATGTCCAGAGCTTAGTCAGAATAAAAATAAAGGATTAAACATCTACATGGTATCAAAGAATATCCAGATTTATAATAGTAAACATTTTTTAAAAGAGTTCTGGAAAGGATATAAACCCTCAAGTTTCAAGGCATAATCCAACCACTAACTTTTGGAGGTTATGAGGAAACTTTCTATGGAGCAAGCTACCCCACAGCTTCAGATTGCAGGGTTCTTCCTCAAAAACCACTTCATACTAGTCACTCTCACAGACAGGGTTCTAGACTAGATAAACTAATGATCTGACACAGTATGGCAATTCCTATTTTTCTAGTAAAAAGCTTCCACTGATTTGTAAAAATGTACACGAATAACAGTGGAAATTTCAGTTTGTTGGACGTCATAATGTCACCATAGCAGGTTTTTTCAGATATTCAGAAAATCTCCTGGTACTATGAAAATGTTAGTGAATGTTAGTGAAACATGATCATTATTGGTTTGAAAAATGAATGCCCATTTGAATTATTTGGATTTATCTCCTGTTTAAAAAGTTTGTTGTCCAATCAGTAAGCAGAAACAATACCATCGGACTTAGGAGATCATCATAGTTAACAGCAAACAGCTAAAGTGAACTCTCTGTCATGTAACTGTATTCTGAAAAGAATTCATCGAAATTGTATAGTGAGAACTTACAAATAATGAAGATATTGGCAGAAAACCAGGATCAGTTTTGAATGAGTCCCTTAGGGGAAAAAAAGATTAAATTCATAGTGCATCCAGTTGGTAAGAAATAATTCTAGCAGCTCTATAGGCAGCCATAGCCAAAAGACTGAGGAACACCTAACACATACATGTATAGCTAGTAGTAGCAGGTCAGATGTGAGCGGACCTTTGCTTAATGCTGTAATGAGAGTAAATCTTTGGCCCATTGCTCCTTAAATAATGCAAGGGGAAATGGGTCACGCAGTTCTGAGTCTGTTCCTAGTTCCGGTTACAACACCCTTAACCAGGTCCAGGCCCTGTGTGCTGCCAGGAGTTATGGTGGGGGACAGGGGTGGCTCTAGGCATTTTGCTGCCCCAAGCATGGCAGGCAGGCTGCCTTCGGCAGCTTGCCTGTGGAGGGTCAGCTGGTCCCGCGGCTTCGGCAGACCTTCCTCAGGCGTCCTCCAAAGCCGTGGGACCAGCGGACCCTCCGCAGACAAGTCGCCGAAGGCAACCTGCCTGCTGCCCTCGCGGCGACTGACAGAGTGCCCCCCGTGGCTTGCCATTCCAGGCACTTGCTTGGTGTGCTGGGGCCTGGAGCCGCCCCTGATGGGGGAGCTGCATATGCAGCACTTTCTTGCTACAGATCTTTTTCTCCCAAGTGCCTACACTGCTGAGACAGGCAAAAAGCCCAACGATATTCATATACTATTTAAGAAGGTGGGAACAAGTAGCAGGGAAGTGAGAACCAAGGATGGATAGAGATCAAACGGCAGAAGATGGGGAAAAGATGGAAGGGAAACTCTGTAGGTGGGAAAACAAGGGAGGTCAGAAAAGAACATATACTAAACAAGAGGAGGAGGGCATAAAACAATGGACTTGGGGGGGAAAATGGGCAAAAGTGGATTCAGGTGGCAAAAGAAGCAGAGAGTGAGACAGAGGAAAGGGACAGTGAAGGAGAGATAGATTCAGGGAGGACGAGGAAAGACTATGGCAGATTTGGGTGAACCGGAAACAAAGACATCTTCAGTCTCCGCACCTACCACATGAGAGAAAAAAACATCAGGATGAAGAGACAGAAAAATAGCCGAGTTAGAAAGAAAACTAGCGAAGAAGAGAGCAATGAGATGAAAGCACTACAATGTACATTAAAAAGGAGAGTGAGAAATTCAAAAATATAGAAAAACAATGAGAAAATATGCTTTAAGATATGAGTTAGAAAGATGCAATAAAGACACAAGAAATGAAAAGTAAACAATGCAAAGAAAACAAAAAACAAAAATAAAAATGACAAATTGGAATAAAATCAAACTGTCCTCAAACAAAGGCTGTGGACAAAGAGATTTGATCACTTTGTCATTGGTAAATTCCTTGAATCTTGTGTTAATAGTTTGGAGTAAATTTACATAAACTGTGTGTTAGGTTTTAGCTGCGCAAATCTTGTGAAAGACAGTGGGAGTTACAAGGCCTAACAATTTCAAAAGACCCTTGTTTATAGACAAACTATTTTCATGACATTTATAACAGGAATCTTTGAGACAATTATGTTCTAAAACACAAGAATACCCTATATTTCAAAAGAGAAGCAATCCTCAGACCCAATTACTGGTGTTTGGGATATCCTGGCCTACATAAATATTGCTCTAGACTTGCCAACAAACTGTGTAAGCACCAATTCCATGCTGGCTCCTTTCGACTATGAAGCAGATGCTAACAGGCTACATGAGAAAGATGAAGTCATGTTTCACCTTCTTAGTTAAGCTTTCTCTCAGTCCTACAGTGACATCTAGCGTCAAAAAAAGCATGCCTCTAAATCTAGAAACAATACTTTTTAGTATCCTGTATTTCAATTATGCAACAAAGTAGTTAGATATTATCAGCTTACTTCCACAAGGTGCTGACTCTCCTGGAGTGTGGGAGAGCAAGGTCTCAGGTTCAGGTTTTACATTATGAAAAAAAATTATGAATGAAGCAGATTTTGGACCAATGTAACCTATACAATAACAATGAAAAACTGAACAAATGCAACGTGTTTAATCAAAAATGAGAAATAGAATTTAACCCGATTAAAATTTACAGCCAAAGGGTTTGATCCTCCTAGGGTAGATTTAGCATTTGCTTTAGTGAGATTAGGATTGGGCCAAAAAGGCCAGCAGTAACCAGATGATGTAAACAAAGAATGTGGTTTTTAGTGTGATTCTGCCTGAGACTGTTAAGAGATAAGAGAGAAAGATTTAGTAGCAACTCCTTTATATGGAAGGAATCAATGCAGCCACATTTTTGCAAGCTCATTACAATGATTCTGGTATTAATTTGATTATGACCCAAAACCAGAGTGCTTGGCTGTGAGCTGCTAAGGTAGCTAGGACTGTGGGATGCACAGCATACTCAGATTTGAGGGAATCCTTAAACTGCTTTCCAACCAAAATCAGAGACGGCATCCAACCCTCCCAAGACAAGAAAGACTTTCATAATGAGCCATGTAGAGTGATGGTAAGAGAGAGCAGGAAAATTCTAGAAGATGCATTCAACCCTCTTACCTCTCCTGCCTTTTCCCCTTCCTGCTTCTCCTGTCCCCTCCTCCCCACCAAATAACAGACCATTAAAGCTCATACTAAAATAAATGTAATGTTAAGGTTATAGCGGGTTTCACTTTTAAATTGTGGTGGACTTAGTTTTGTGGCTCCCCTGGGGAATTACATAATGTCTTTCTGGCATTGTGTGCTTTATAAGATCACATACTGCTCCAAGACTCTGGCACAGTGGCAGTTTTAATTATGAACGCCCTTAGTTTTACCACTTCTAGTGGAGGTTTCATTTGTTTGTTTCCACTTAGATATCTAAGAGGGAAAAAAATCTGTAACAGAAAATGCAGAGTTCCTAATGCAATTTCAAGGGATTTATTTTGGTTCTTACACTGAGACTGCTGAGATATTTCAAAAGTGCTTTAATAATCTGCCCCAGTTTTGCAAACTCTCCTATTTTTAAGATGACTGCTACTCAGCTCTTCTGTGTTTCACAGATGTGGTTTGAAAAGGCTATGCTCATTCAAAACAATCTTGAACCTTTCATGTCACAGAAACTGTGGAGGGACTAAGTGCAAGCTACAGAGGGTCACAGAATGCAGCTCTGCACCCAGCCTTATCTATTCATCAGAAATTCATCCAGGCCATGGAAACTTTTTTGTTTTCAGTGTATAGGCCTCAGAGAGCCAAATGGCATGGGAAATTTAATGTACATTAGTCTCACATTCTCTGACTGTGACTGTCAGTCTGAATCATGAATGGAGAAAAATAATCCTTGGAGGCTATTTTAATAGTTTTTTTTATGCTTTTCAGCATAAAGCTATCAGTCTATGTTTGTACCTCAGGCTGAAACAGGATGGAAAACTTGAAGGAAAAAGGCCAAAGAACCAAATTCTGCTCTCACTTATACCAATGTAAAACCAATGTAACACCTCTGAAGCAGTGGAATTATTCCAGATACTGCAGTGACGGACACTTAAACAAGATCCTGATCATATAGGTGCAATGACAAATCCTAAAAGACCTGGAGAAGAGTTCTGTGTAGCTCAAAAGCTTGTCTCTTTTACCAACAGAAGTTGGTCCAATAAAAGATATATTACCTCACCCATCTTGTCTCTCTCTAAATCCCAACAGATGCATTGGTATAAAATCTATTTAACTTGCCCCTTCAAATCTTTTTATGTCCCAGGCCAACATGTGCAACCACCAATTTTTTTTTCTGCTATTGAGTAGTGCTCTATGGTACACTGTCGAATTTGAAAAGTGGCTTGTTTTCAAGTTAGCTTCACTTATCCCTCATCTACTGCAATGACATTAATAGACTTCATGAGCTAGTTCAGTGAAGCCCACCTGCTAGTATCACAACTACATTAAAAATATATTGGCTCCCTCTCTTCAACCACAACACACAAACTCCTTGTCCCAGCCTACCTGTCTGTCTTGTTATGAAGTGCACATGCCGGTTCCACCAACAATGCCAGCCTTGATTGTCTGCCTGTCTGTTTCTCTCACAAGAATCTTTGTGCTTTCTCTCAAGCTGCCCCTTAAGCAAAACTCTTATTCAAAATCTATAAATAACCACCTATTCTCTTTCAAGTCTCTCCTTAAAAACTCATCCCTGCTGTAATGCATATATCAAGCTGCTATCTGATAAAAGCTATTGACTGGTTAAGAAGAATGCACATAACTGGTGCTTAAATATTGTATCCCTTTTGTTATATCATCCTTCCTCCCTCCCCCTGCTCATGTATCTCATACACCTGTTATATTTTGTCTTTTAGACAGTTTGGAGCAAAGACTGTCATTTACTGTGCATTTGTACATGGCCTAGCACAATGTAGTCCCCTGCGGCCTCTAGGTGCTATCATGATGTAAATGTTACATAATAATAAGTATGGCCATAGAAAACACTATACATACATGAGGGATCAAATAGTAAGGTGTGATTGACAATTAGTAGGGCCCTGAAATTCACAGCCATGAAAAATGCATCACAGACCATGAAATCTGGTCTCCGTGAAATCTGGTCTTTTTGGTGCTTTTACCCTATACTATACAGATTTCATGGGGGAGACCAGTGTTTCTCAAATTAGGGGTCCTGCCCAAAAGGGAGTTGTAATGCGGGATCACAAGGTTATTTTAGGGGGAGTCACAGTATTGCCATACTTACTTCTGCGCTGCCTTCAGAGCTCAGTGGGCGGAGAGCAGCAACTGTTAACCGGGTGCCCAGCTCTAAAGGCAGTTCTCTGGCACCAGCAGCACCACAGAAGTAAGGATAGCAATACCATACTATGCCATCCTTACTTCTGCACTACTGCTGGCAGTGGTTCTGCCTTCAGAGCTTCGCTCCCAGCCAGTAGCCATCACTTTCCAGCTGCCCACCTCTGAAGGCAGCGCCACTGACAAGAGCAGCACAGAAATAAGGGTAGCAGTACTGCAACCCCCCCAAAAAAATTCCTTTTTGGGTCAGGACCCCTAGAATTACAACCCTGTGAAATTTCATGTTTAAATAGTTGAAATCATTACATTTACAATTGTTAAAATCCTATGACCCTGAAATTGACCAATATGGACCCTGAATTTGGTAGGGCCCTAACAATTAGGCTCTATTAATGCTGAGTCTCTATGCACTATGAATCATGAATATCAGTGTCTATGATGTGGGTAATCTTCCATATCTCTAAAATGAAAATGGTAAAGAACATAAACTATGAAAATGTTATGTACTTCATACTGAATGAAATAAATATAATGAAATAATGTATATTACCAAGAATCCTGTATTTTTGCCTTTACTTATTTTAAGAACAGCAGAGGATTATTAATTATTATTACTATTATTATTAAGAAAATAGGGAACCCAGCTTCTAATGAAAAATATAAGCATAAAAAAACACCAACAAAGATCAGAAACATTTATCAGAAGGGTTCATGTTTCTGATAAATATTTAAGTGTGCAAGGCAGAATCATTGAGAACAGTAAATACTTTATAGCTGGCACTTTGTCAAAACTCTAAGTGGCTCTGCCTTAGAATTTTACATCATCACTGAATTTACAGTCATTTGATAAGTGGCACAAGACAAGAATTACTTCTTTCTAAATCTAAACCAAGTAATAAATCTAACATCAGGATTCCTCTTATTGTCCGTTATCGTATGATGACAATGCCTTTTACCTTCATTGTCTTGACAGAAATATGATATGTAAAATTGTAATGTCACATCACTCACTGTGATTTAACACTATCCAGCCCATACCATTTTAATCAATCAAAATTGTCGCTTTTTAGTGTAATGATTTTGTGGTGGATTCCCGGTGTTTAATATGATATATATGTCTTATCAGCAGTTGATTTACTATTTCATTCCAAAGTCTAACAGCTCTGAAGGCCATTCTTGCCTCCTTCGGACGTCTTTGGAATTAGCAAACAAGGATCATTTGAGGTACTAAAAAGGCTAATTATTGTACAAGGCGATTGAAAGATTACAAAAACACTTTTACTGCTAATAAGGTGAATTTGGTGGGGCGGGGGAAGGAGGGATAATGTACAGTAAATTAAAGTAACTGGAGGAAAATGACTCAGAAGATACATTCCAGTGTAACCTGTAGCATTTTTTTTTTTACCTTCAGTATTCACAGATGGCCCTGGTCCATGATTTGCTTTTTAAAATAACTGAACAGAGTAGCAGGTTCTTCCCACACAAAGCAGCTTCTTTTCATTATATTTCCATGTATACTTTGTATTGATTATTCTGAGAAAAGCAGTACATTTATTTCTTAGACAATTGTAAGAGAACCACTGGATGTTTGTACAGCTCAAACTCTATCTGCTTGGAATAGCTAGCTTAAAGTAAAATATCTTCACAAGATGGCATGACAAAATACAAATACTAGAAGACTTCAGAGAACATTCCAGCCAACAGTTTTCACAGAAACATTTTTTCAAATTCTCTTGCAAAATGCTAGAAAGTCTACATACCCAAAATGGAAAATATACATGCTTACATAGGCAAATAATGGGGAAAAGTGGAATTTCAATGGCAAACATTTCTTTACATAACGAGGAGTCTACAGACTAACACTGCTATCCCTCTGAAACATTTCTTTACATGTTTCCACAATCAGTGCAGGTTACTGTTATAAAATGCTGCTTTATCAAATAATTTGTTATCTTTTAAAGGACAAGATAAACCAAATAATATTAGTTTGTTGTAAGCCAAATTGGAGGCGAGAAATAATAAAATCCTTTCCTTGATTGTACCCAGCACAATACTGCAACCTGTACTCAAGTTAAGTAGCACTCACATGAACAGTTAGTTATATTGAAATGAATGTTTTACTCACATGAATAAATGCCACTCAGTGGATTGCAGAATCAAGTCCTAGGCATGTAAAACCTAAATCATGCAACACTCCCTTTGCAAACATACAGGACCTCTACTGCAGTGGAAATATCACATTTTTATTGTGTAGGTTGCCAGCCCATGGAAAGCCCACACAAGGTTACTTTACACCCCTTTCTGCTTCAGAGCAGAATTCTATGGGGGCTTCTGTCAGAATTTGGAGGGAACACAGTAGTCACACTACTGTTGTGGTAGGGGAACAGCCAATGGGTTTGTTTACAATGCAGATCCACTGGGACAAATCCTGACATAGGAATGTACAGTTGGCCACAGCCATTCTACTGTTCACTATGGAGTAGCAACCATGGTCCAGCTATGTGGACAGCCTATCTGCAGATATGTGGAGGTAGGAGCATGGGTTGCAGAAGGAAAGAATTTGGAAGAGGCACCTGGAAGTTGGTCTGCATTCACATGACTTGAATGCTAAACTGTAGTTACATCAGCTCCTTCAATTGTTCTTTAATACAGAGCCAATTTAGTTTAACTAGAATGGAGGTATCACATCCAATGCATGAAAAACTGGCCTAATCCAAAAAGGGAGGTTGGGGGAAAAAAGATTTAAAAAAATTAAAATGTTGGGTTTTTTTTCAAAATGTTGACTAGCTATAGGTTTAACACAAAAAATTACTTCATTCCCTATCAAACTACCAGCCACTGATTTCTCCTGATGAGAAGCAACGAAGTCTGAGGATGAAATTCATCATTCTCTTAACAACAGCCAAGTAATACAGCTTTGTAAAGGTGTCTAAGTGTAGTTGAGTGCAGAAGGGGTCCATGGAAGGGATAAGATATTATTAGGAATATTTTCCCACAGAGCTCATTTTTCACAGCAGAAAAGTATGTAAAATGTTTTCCCGATGATAAAGCCCCTTTCCTTGTTTCATTAATTGTTCTTTCTTCCAAACATATGATTTAAGTTACTCTACTCAGGAGAGTGCAACTCTTTAAATAAAAAAAATAAAATAGTGGAAGCTGCCAAGCAAAAGGAAAGTCCCAGCTGTTCTTATTTATAATGTACAAATGCAATTTATTTTGACAACGGAGAACCTAGGATCCCTTCATAGTTCCCCCTTTATTTATTCCTTTACAGAACCCTAAATTCTTTATGGGGATCTGGATCCTTTGCACCACACTGACAGTGAAAAGGGGCCACAATCTGGCTATAAATTCCCCCCAAGGAAAGTTCTCCTGGAGTCAGGGAACTCTGCTGGCCATAACTGTGCCAGATTTGAGTCAGAGCCTCTGCTGAGCAAGAAAGCGGGGGTCTCAGGGATACGGAGGGCACATCGAGAACCACTATGATCTGCCAATCCTCCACTGTTACAGGGGACCCTACATCAGTGATTTAATTTAGAGCTGCCTGGTTGCAGTTCTAAGTGGAGTCAGGACTGGGACTGATCCTCCAAATCGAGGAACTGTAACTGGATACCTGACCACAACCTTCTCACTCAACCTCCTGCACTGTCCTGGTACAGGAGAAAGTCTGGTGTTTCATTTTACAGTGGCCTTCCCTTCCAGAGAAAATGGATGGGCTCAGTTCCCATATGATTAAACTATACAGCCTGTAAATAACCTGCAGAACTCAGGAAGTCCAAGAGTTTAGCAGTTCAACTCAGTTAGTAGCAGAACGATATCTAATCAGGCTAGAAAACTGGAGTGAGGTCCGAGGGAAATAATGGATATGCTTATACATGAATAACAGCAGTTTGGGCAATAAAAATGGAGGAATTAGAACTACTGGTGCAGGATGTCAAACAAGATTTTGTAGGGATTACAGGAACATAGTGGAATAGAACTCATGATCTGGAATACAGGTATTGAAGGGTATATGCTTTTTAGAAATAAAGGGAAATGTGGTGGAGCAGCACTAAACATGAACAAAGCAGTAAACTATAAAAGCAGTAAGAAGCGATAGCATAAATAAAACAGAATATCTTTGTGTCAAAATCACTTTGGGGAAGGATTGATAATGTTAGGGGTTTGCGATAGACCCCAGGGTCAGATTTGGATACAGATAGCAATCTCTAACTATTATTAGTGAGATAAATATTATTGGGAATTGTGAAATAATGGGACACTTTAATCTCCCAGATATTGATTGGAGAAAAAATGCTAGTAGGTGATATTGGTAGGATGCAGTTATTTCTGGATGTGACAGAGGACAATTATTATCACCAAACTGTTACCGATCCGACAAGAAGTGATGCAATTTTAGACTTGGTTTTGGTAAGCAGTGAGGACTTCATAGAAGAGCTGGTCATAGGAAATAACTTTGGATTGAGTGATCACGAGTTGATTCAACTTAAATTAAATGGAAGGATAATCAAAACCAGGTCATCAGCTTTGATTTTTTATTTCAAAAGGACAGATTTTGGGAAACAAAGGGAGTTAGTTAAAAAGTCAAATGGACTGAAGAACTCAAAGACTTGAGTGTGGAGGAGGCTTAGAATTTCTTCAGATCAACTATACAAAAATCTATCTGAAATTTGAATCCCAAGCAGGGCCGGGGGGAGGGAAAATTGCAGAGAAAGGCTTAAGACCCAGCCGGATGAATAACCACCTCAGAAAGGTTATCAGGAAGAAACAGAAAGACTACAGTGAATGAAAAAAGGGATTGGTCCACAAAGAAAACCAAAGAGGTCAGAAAATGCAGGAATAAAGTGAGAATTGCTAAAAGTCAAGCTGAATTAGCTCTTGCCAAGGTAATGAAAAATTAATAACAAGAGGATTTTTAGTTATATAAATAAAAAAGAGAATAAAAACGTATGAAGTTGGGCTACTAAGCAGTGTGGATGGGAAGAAGCTTACAGATAATCTAATATGGCCCCAAAACTAAATGAATACCTTGCCTCACTTTTCAGTAAGAGTGATAAATTGGAACATGAGCATGAAGGCAGTAGGGCTGATGTAAATTAGTGTCTAGATATGGAAATTACATCTGAGATGGTAGAAAAACTGAAAGAGCTTAATGCACTCAAATTGAGGGGACTGGAAAATTTCCATCCCAGAACACTGAAAGAACTGGCACATGAAATTGCTAGCCCGGTAGCAAGATTTTTTAATAAATCTATCTATTCAAGGATAGTACCATATGACTAGAGAATAGCTAACATTGTACATATATTTTAAAAAAGGCAAAAAGTAAAAAAAAATTACAGACCTGGTAGTCTGATCTTTGTAGTATGCAGGGCTTTAGAACAAATTGTGAAGGCACATGTAATTAAATTCACGGATTTAAAACAGTAAACATGTAATACAACATGGGTTTACTAAAGATAAATCATACCAGAGTAACTTGATATTCTTCTTGGAGAAAATATCTAAAAAATAAAAAACTGTTAAGAGAAGTGCAGTAGTTTTAATATACTTGGATTTCAGTAAAGCATTTGACACAGGACCACATGGGAAATTATTAGTTAAATTAGGGAAGATGGGGATGAGTACAAGAATTTTAAGGTGGATAAAGAAATGGCTAAAAGGAGAAGGCAATGAGTTGTGCAGAAAGGTGAATTATCAGACTGGAGGGAAAGTATTAGTGGAGTTTCCTCAAGGATTAGCCTTGGGACCAATCTTATTCAATATTTTTACTAAAGACCTTCACACAAAATGTAAGAGTTTGCTAATGAAATCTGCTGATGATACAAAGTTAGAGGCATCATTAATACAGAGGATCAGAAAAGTATATAGGAAGATCTGGATGACCTTGAAGACAAGAGCCAGAAATGGGGTGAAATTCAGTAGTACAGATGCAAGGACATGCACTTAGGGTGTAATAATAAGAAGGTCTGCTACAAGGTGAAGGCTCATCATTTGAAAGCAACAGAGGAGTAGAGAGACATTGGTGTGTGGATGACTATGAGTAACCAGGATGATGTGAACCGACAATGTGAAAAAAGGCAAATACATCCTAGGATTGCATCAGATGAGGTATTTCCAGTAGAGACAAATGTATTAATGCCATTGCACAAGGCACTGGTAAGCCCTCAGTTGGGATACTGTGCACAATTCTGGTCACCTATGTTCAAGAAAAATGAATTAAAACTGGAATGGATGCAGTTAATCCCACCGCCAATGGGCAAATATGCTGTCCACATGACTTAGCTTTTGTTTTTTAAAGGGACCTACTGCAACTTCTAAAACATTAAACAATTCTTCTATCCTTATGGTATCTCATCTACAATATAGTTAAATAAATTATATGTAGCCTGAATCTTATGGGGCATACTGTAGACTGCAAACAATCTTCAAAGCACCTTCTACTGTATAAGAGAGAGAAGGATATTATGTTGCATGCACATTTATGTTAATTTCCTTCATGGTCTGGCTTGATGTTTGAAATATGCTATGGTAACCTACCGTTTCCCCCCGCTTTTATTGTCCTCATTGTTATACTGTGTAGGGATCTCTTTTTAAATGTTATTGTACATGGTTTTTTAAAATATTTGCTTTGTATAATGAGCTGGGCATCATTTATAGCCACCTGGCTGACTCTTGTTCAGTCATAATCCCATGAAACAAAAGATATGCACTGGGGAGGGTATGAAGCAGATGCTTTCATCAGTAAGTGGATACAAGTTTTATTATATCAGAAAAAAATAGAAAGTGATGATTTAAATTCCATTTTCAATAAATCTCTGGCTCCTTGCCCTTATGGAGAGCTCAATTAAATTTAATTTCATCACTTTGTTCCTGAAATGATCTTTAGTGTGCAAGGTTTTTTTCAAACTTGGTCCATAATAAAAATATTTTCAAAAATTAAGTGGTAAAACTATTAACATTAGTCAACAGTAGGTATTTTCTGTGCCACTGGATGGCACAAACTTTTGTATGGGGATTCCCTATTAGGGTGGTGCAGCCTGGGGAGTTTCCAAGCCCATTTGAATTAGGAACATAAGAACGGCCATACTGGGTCAGACCAAAGGTCCATTTAGCCCAGTATCTTGTCTTCCAACAGTGACCAATGGCAAGTGACCCAGAGGGAATAAACAGAACAGGTAATCAAGTGATCCATCCCATGTCTTCTGTTCCCAGCTTCTGGCAACAGAGACTAGGGATACCATCCCTAGTGTTAGAAGTAGCAGCAGAAACCAAACCAAAAGTTCTGTGGCTACAAACACAAGGGCCAGTGTGAGGCTTTGTCCCCAAAGATCCTTGCTTGCAATTAGAGAGGGGACAAATCCTGTGTTGCTGCCCTCCTCTTGGAACATGGAGGTTGAGGAAAGTGGAACAGCCTGCTACCCTGTGAAGAATATGGAATGACACAGGGACATGTGGGAAAATGACAAGTTGGTCTTTCTCAAAAGTCAACACTAGATGAGTATATGAGAGTGGGAGAAGCCCAGTCAGTTGCAGAGTTGTATGGAGGGTGATATGGTAGTGTTTAGCTGGTACTGTAACAAAATTTGTTTGAGTGCATGGTTTATTCAAATTTTGTCTCCCTCCCAAACCTGAAATTCAGGTTCCCTTTTCCATACAAATTGAACCCACAAGTAAGAACCACTGAAACTTGAAGAAACTCCTTCCGGTTTGCCTTCCCCATTTCATGGATCTATCTGCCCACAGAAAACGCTTTGCGGGCTCAAGGGGAACAGTGTTGCATGACAGGACCTTGTCTCCATGAGGGAGGAGAAGATCCCTTCCGAAAGTGAATAAAGGGGAGGGAACTATCAAGACCATAGGGTCTTACTAGGGTGAAGCAAGTGTTGTGGGGGGTGAGGGAACACCAACAAACATTGCAGTTATGTCCAAGAACTTCAAGACACTATAAGCCTTAATCTTTTACACTTCTATGAAGTTGGAGAATGTATCAATTTTACAGATGGGTAAACTGAAGAATGGTAGCTAGATGAAGGTCATACAATGAATCAATGACAAAGCCAGGACTGAAACCTAGAATTCCTTAATTCAATTCCCCTGCTCTAACCACTGTACAACCCACTGCAGAACAGTTGATTGATATGTAACTTCAAAATTAACCTGGAAAATTCAGATGAGTATGCAACACTACTTTCTTCAGTAACAGAGTGAGATTGCTCTGTCACTAATGTGTAGGGCTCAGCAACTCTGCAAGCCAAAATTACCACTAACAGAAAAAGGTTCTCCATGTAAAGCATTTGAGCTCACACAAATCAAGAGGCACAAAGAGGGTTTAATCTACTTAGTCAAGATCAAATTGATAACCATGACAGATTGATATTGGTTTTCAATGCATCCTTCCCTGCTAACATTAGACTGCTGGAGATGGTATAGAAAACAGTTTGCCTTATAGTGGATTACAAACATCCAGACTAGTTGCTAAAGTCATATTTCTTTCTACCTGACTCCTTTATAGCAGCCAACAAGTCACCTTTTATGAAAGTACAAAGTTTGATCTCTATCCCACTCTCTACCCCCCATTTCAGTAGAAAGTCTTCAGGCCTGGATAGAAAGAACAGCTTTGGCTCTGAGTCATCAGATTATACTGTGTCAGCTATGGATATATTCAAGAAACAAAATAAAATAAAATGGCCCTCAGTCAGTATGTGGTTACAACCTTTCAGAGATAACAAGGTTAGTTCAATCAGGGAGGATGAGGCCCTCTTCTAGCAGTTGAGGTGTGAACACCAAGGGAGGAGAAACTGCTTTTGTAGTTGGCTAGCCTTTCACAATCTGTGTTTAATCCTGAGCTGATGGCGTCAAATTTGCAGATGAACTGAAGCTCAGCAGTTTCCCTTTGAAGTCTGGTCCTGAAGTTTTTTTGCTGCAGGATGGCTACCTTTAAATCTGCTATAGTGTGTCTAGGGAGAATGAAGTGTTCTCCTACAGGTGTTTGTAGGTGTAGATATGCGGGTAGAGTTGGCATTGAGATTTGTTGCATGGATTGGTTCCTGAGTTAGAGTTACTATGGTGCGGTGTGTAGTTACAGGTGAGAATATGCTTCAGATTGACAGGTTGTCTAAGCTAAAACCTCTCCAACGCACCATCAGGGATCTACAACCCATCTTGGACAATGATCTCTCACTTTCACAGGCCTTGGGTGGCAGGCCAGTCCTTGCCCAGTAGGCCAGTCCTTGCCCACAGACACCAGTGACACCATCACAGGACCTAACCAGATCAGCCACACCCTCACTGGCTCATTCACCTGCACATCCACCAATGTAATATACGCCATCATATGCCAGCAATGCCCCTCTGCTATGTACATCAGCCAAACTGGACAGTCCCTCCGTAAAAGGATAAATGGACACAAATCAGGTATTAGGAATGGCAATATACAAAAACCTGTAGGAGAACTGATTGAACTAAACCTCGTTCTCTCTAGCCTGATTCTAGCTTGCATATTTATACCTGCCTCTGGAAATTTCCACTACATGCATCCGACGAAGTGGGTATTCACCCACAGAAGCTCATTCTCCAATATGTCTGTTAGTCTATATGGTGCCACAGGACTCATTGCTGCTTTTACAGATCCAGACTAACATGGCTACACCTCTGATACGTTATAAATTTGGTTATACTTTGATTACATTTTTCAGCTGACTCAAAAGAAGTCTTTACAGAGATGTGCCTTTGACTCTTTAACCACCTCTAATCCTAGTTGGCTTTGTTATCCTCTGTACTGTTGTAAGGACTGAGCACAAAATTACTGGAAACCAGCCCTGGGCTCAAGTATTGTGAAGTCATCAATGGTCATGTTATCGCACTGCTGTTCCCTGTGATCTAGCAGCTCACCATCAGATGACATTAAAGAACCAGGCCTACAGAAAATGGCCAGTCAAAAGTTGCCCTGTGCTCCTGTAGCTTCCATCTCTGGGACATGAGAATGGGAAGAAGATCAGCTATTTCCTACCATCTGTTGTCCATCTTGGAACAAAGGCTTTTCTGGTTTGCTCTACAAAAATGTCTGTCCAACACACAGCCTTTTCTAGATTATTTTAATGTGAATTGTAGGCAGATAAAATCATATACAGTTTTGCTCAATGAAAAAGTATAAAATGTTTTATCCCTGTGCACAGAATATTTTATGCCTATACAATTTAATCCAAGATATGGTCCAGAATACCTAAGTTATGTGCATGCAATCAGAGAACGTGGTCTCTTTTTTCAAACTGATATATTTATCAGTTGATAAAGATGGATTGATCCTAGAGGAAATGAACCACATTCTGGGTTGCCTCGCCTACTTTGAAACTTCACTGAAGTCAATAGGACCACAAGCAGTGTATACTCTGTATAGAATTTGGACTAATAAATCCTAATACAAAATGGTGTAATGCTTTTCACAAAGCCAAGTACACTGCACATGCTGAACAAATAAATGTATTAATATAAAATTCCAGGATTTATCCACTATCTCTTCATTCTAACTAACTATTATCCTTGTAGCATTGGTTCTATTATGTTGCGGGTAAATGTGTGAATTTCTTTACAAATAGTAATAATGGACCAGAATAAGAAAACATTACAAGAGTGGATCACCACTCAGCAACATAATGTGATGGATATTCCTTGGTTCAGAAAACTTATTGAAAAAGATAAGGTCCTGACTGAAAGACAAGTCTGCTATTGAAAAGCAGTATTTTCATTTGCCTGGAATCTGGTCACCTTTATATCAACTCCTTTACAGAGTAGTGTTTTTTTCTGTATTTGCTGTTTTAAAATATCAAACTATACTCATGATGGTCCAGACAGTGCCCTGCTGCTCCACGGGTCTGCAAGTGGAGAGGGTGAGCCACAGCGGGGCACAATCACAGACTTTGTAAAATCCTAGGAGCATGAACTTATTCTTCTGTGTGTTCTTTACCTGCAAGATTCACAAAAAGGGGTAGGACCAGAGGCCCCACAAGCCCTATGACCTGGCCAACTGTGCCGGGGTTTCCTGTTTCCTTGGAGTGGTGAGCCCCACATGCCCCTGTGCAGGACTCTTCAAGGCACACCTGAGCCCTATATTTTGCAAAGACATATCTCTATTTAATACAAAAATAACTGTACCCTGATTTTATCCATAATAGAGCTCATTCAGGAACTGTTACCAGTAGATCAGAAGTTCCCAAACTGTACAACACAAGATGTCTCTGGGGGTACATGGGAGAAATTGTGTAATGGTGAATGTTATTTATTATTTTATTTATTGCATTTTCGTAAGAGGCTACTCAGACAGAGTTAAAACTCTGTGGGAATCTGTTATATAAAATACGGTAGTTAATTTACTTCAAAGTGTACCAATGAGAACACAGATATACAGAGACACTGACATACAGATCCTTCACCTTCAGTCACCATACTGATCACAAGCCCTTCTCTCTTTGATTAAGATAGCAGAAGTAAATAATGTAGCAACATAAAATTCATGGAGAGAGAGAGAGCATGTGTACTGCAAACATCCATACTGCTACACCAATTTGAAGGTCAAGCTGCTGTCACCTAGTTATCTGATGATACGTTATGAATGCAAGTATCAGACAGTATACTACTAAGTGGTGATGGTACGATTTTCAAGAGCACTCATTGCTGGCCCACCTCTGTTCCCACTGAAGTCACTAGGAGTTTTACTATTGACCTCAATGGCCACAGAATGAGACAAATATTGTGCACTTTTGAAAATCCTTCCCTAAAGTGTTATAATAAGGTCCAGTGTGCTGAGGGGTAACCTGAAATAGCTGAAGGTCCCTAAATCAAAAACAGAAGTGTATTGAAGTATTGTATTAATCACATTTGTTCTAACATTGACCTTATAATAATTAAAAATTGATGCTTAGAGCATAATACAGCTGTGCAATCATATTTAAACTTAATAATTTCATAGAAAGAGGAAAGTTGTATCAAAAGGTCACAAACACTTTAATTTCATGACAGTATATTTACTCTTTATTCCCAAAGTGAAAATGTCTAATTTCTAAAAGAGCAAACCAATAATTACTTATTATAAAACTATTTTAGTCAATACCTAATTTCTCAGTATTGATTACTATTTAGACATTTTAAATGTGCCCTACAGCAGTGTTTATGGTACTTTTCTCTTTACTGGTACCTGTAAATATTAAAGATATTGATTAAAAGCAGGGGTCCAAAATGCCAAACATAGCATTCGTTATAATACAAAACAAAAATTTAGCCATTTCAAAAACAGAACTAACAAGTCATTTAAATATTGAATATTTAAAGATGTGTTTGTAAAACAGTGCAGATTTCTTTTATTAAATGCATTAAGTAATGAGTTCATGATTAAATTATGCATGATATATTCTGATTTCTGTCTCACTGGCACTTTACAAGAGCCAATAAAACAACAGGCCATTAAATAAAGCCTCAATGAGCTCTAGAACTTGCAAATGGCATGATGGAAGAAAACAGATTATTTCTAAACTTCACGCAAATTATTCTTTTACAAGGCAAATCGAAGGACTGCATTTTACACTCCTGTGTGTACTCTGCATCTCCAATATTTGTGATCTATCTAATGTAACTCTGTCATGCAATAATAATAAGTCATTCAAGAAATAGACACCTTGAGTATTTTTAATCTATGTACAGGCAGAGGTAGAGAAGAGATGACTTATGTAATATCCTCTGCCGTGTGCATGGAATATTACTGTCTCAAACAAAACCCACATCCTCTGTTTGTGGAAAGTTACTGACCCAAAATGGGTCCAGAGTTACATGAGCATATCACATGTCTTTACATGCTTTGATGACTCATAGGAGGTGGCCATTATAAATTCTATATGATGGGTGTTACCCAGGAATACAACACCTGCATACGATATAACTTTATAGTCAATGTCCGTAACTACATACAAAGATGATACATGAATTTAACCAGGATTATCATATATGATTGTAACTTTTCCATTGACACATTACATGGCATACTTTCTACAAGATGTGCTGCAATTGCACAACAGTGGTACAGTTATATCAATGATATAAATGGTCATATTCAATCATACATCATCACAATGATGAAGGTATTTAACTGGGTGCTTATTTTGGTCTCTGTGAATACAATGTAGAGCCAATGTTGCTTTAGGTAGTGTCTAAGCAGTTGGAGATTATAGAGTGTCACCCATACTGTAGAGTGATAGGGAAAGCTGTAACTTTTGTCAGTGAGCACATTTTCACTTCATTGATTTAAATCGTGTAGAATGGTGACTTTCTCTGGATACGGCCAGCAATATATTTTACTACGGTAGTTGTAAAATCATTCAATTTACTTAACAATACCTTTGTAATTAGTTCGGTTAGAATAAGAATCTGCCTAAATCCTCACACAACGCTCATATCAAACTCCAAATGACTATTTTTAAGGTTCAAAATAGTCCAGTTATTTTTTTTTCTATTTTGTATTCCTGTCCATTTTCTTGTTAGCCAGGTTAGGATGCAAAGGTAGTTCTTTTGTATGGCAGCTTAAAAAGCAACATTAAAGGTTGACAAGTTTGTCATCCCTTCTATGGCTTCCAGTGACATAGAATGAATCAAGGGTGTCCCTCCAGAGAAGGATCTTAAAGGACAGCAGTTCACTAGGTGATGCATGGTCTGTGTATTTTCTCCAAAGGACCTATAAAAAATAAAACCTGTGGAAAACATTCTCCTCAACCCAGAGGAATCACTGCGTATGTTCTCCATATTCACACAGACTCTCCTTCATTTTCCACTTGTGTAGTAGGTATTTGCATATGAGATTCTGATGTGGTTCACTATGATCCACTATTAAATGCTTTAGGTCTTGAATTTAACTTATTTTAATCTGTACACTCCAGAAGGAAATTTGTTCCATTTATTCCAGCATACTGTAATGTGTTTGGTTGGTTTTAAACCAAGCCTTCCGGAGCTGAATAATTAAAAACAAATGATACGAGGGACTTGAGGATGCAGTGGACTATTATAACGATATAGATTGCTTCACTTCTAGGTCACTATTTCAAATCAGCTAAGGCTGGTAGTGGCCAAACGTCATTGCCATTTGATGGCAGTTTAAAATCAAGGTCCAATGCCACAAAAACCACAATTAGCAACCTTCCTGAGAATTTCAGCAGAGAGCCTAAGGATGGAACAGTGAATGGCCTCCTCTCAGCCCTAGATGGAATTCTTTAAGGTCATATTTGAAGTGTACTGTAGTTTGGATGGGAAGCTTGTGCTTCAGCCTGTGTTTGCATCTCTTATTTGGATTAATACAGACATTCATTCCCCAGGGCATCTTTCGTGAGCACTGAAATCACTAAAAGGAGGAAGGGGCGGAGGGAGGAATCTACACAAAAGCAAAATTTGACAAGCATTATCCACAATCAGAAATTCATGTACAAGTGTTTTCATACATATAGAATTTAGAGAAAGCACTGTTTGTAATGCCAGATATTTTTAAAGCAAAACAAGGGTAAATATAATCTTTGCCCCAATACTCTAGAGTAAAGAGAACTTTCAAACAGGCAAGTACAACTTTAAAGGTAGGATACATTTCAGGACCTAGCAATGTACACTAACAATGTTATTTTAATTTAAAAGAACATACTGAAGCCAAGTGCAAGGCATTTCTAGAAACATTTTAGGACAAGTAGATGAAACTGAATAAGTTATCCATACAGGCTTTTTTAGATTTTTACAGTTGCTATAAAATCTGTATTTTTTGCCCACTCAACTCGCTATGAGAAAACAATGTTGTTTTTTCATGTCTCCTGTTAAATATTGCATCTTATTAGTTATCCTTTGGGGATAGAATTCATATTTGCATGGAATATGCAATGCAGAATTATTGTCCGATGCCATTAATTATATCTGTAGGCACAAAAAAGTTTGCAAGTGATGAGAAACAGAAGTGAGGTTACTATATAGTTATTCCTAATTATTAAAAATGTTTTAAACAGTGTTTTGACTTAGCATATGTAGTTAAATTATGTATCAACTTCAGACAGTTATATCTTTAATCTGCATGACACCTGTCCAAATTGTATAATGTATTCTAACTCAGCACATTTTAGTCCAAACTGATGATAGACTGGTGTAAATTTGGTGTAACATCCTTGACATCATAGGATTATTCTGGAATTACATAGGTGAATATGACCACTTGTGCCTGTATTCCTTTCTGGAGAATACCCTGTCCTTGGCCTCTGAGATTATTTGGGGATCAGGGAAGATGGATTTTCCATCTCTAATTTCTAAAATATACATGAGCATCAGTCAAAATGTCCCCATTTATCATGCAGTATGGTTAGGACAGAGCGTATAAGCATCAAATTCTGTGCTCTTATACACTGAAAGTATTAAAGACTAGCATCGAAACATGTACAGAACGATAAGTCAATACAGAGCATGCAGCACTAGTATGATCCTACTTAGAAGACAGGCCGCTGGGGGTAGATTCATATGATCTTTTCACATGACTTTCACAGACAACCCGCATGAAGATGGAAAAAATATATTTCTAGCTATGGCTGTTGGTTGAGCCTCAAGGAACCTGGAGTCTAGCAGGATCCTAAGTTTGAATACTATTTTCACAATGCTTGTTAGAGAACCTCAAAAGGCAACTATTTATATTTCATGTAATATGATTGTTACTGTGCCTCAGTGGGTCACAGCTGAGAATACCAAATTCAGGCAGACCACTGAGAAACAGGGCAGACTCATCCCAAACTGGTGGTTATTCTATCATTAGATTATACCAAATCAGTAACAAAAACTGAATTTCTGTCTCACCACACCGGTTAACAAGAAGCCAAAAATTGAGTCTCCTTAGGCATTCCAGCCCTTGGCTCACCACCCAGACACTGGACTATATGAGGAGTGATTATTGAAAACCAATTTAATTAAATATAAGGTCCTTCTAATCCCAAGGGATTAGCTCAGTAGTAGGCAACCTATGGCACAGGTGCCTTTCAGTGCCACCCACACTGCCCAGGTCCTGGCCACCGGTCTGGGGGGCTCTGCATTTTAATTTAATTTTAAATGAAGCTTCTTAAACATTTTAAAAACATTATTTACTTTACATACAACAATCGTTTAGTTATATATTATAGACTTATAGAAAGAGACCTTCTAAAAATGTTAAAATGTATTACTGGCACGTAAAACCTTAAATTAGAGTGACTAAATGAAGATTTGGCACACCACTTCTGAAAGGTTGCCGATCCCTGGATTAGCCACTTAGCCAGGTCAATCTATAACTCACATTTTACCCAATAATCACACTGATGCCAATCCTTTAGTAACTAAAAACTAAAGGTTTAATAATAAAAGGAAAGAGTTATAAATTGTTAATAGATCACATATACATATAGGTGATTTTTCAGTGTTCATAGATCAGGATTAGAGCAGCGGTGGAGTAAACTGCTGTCATGCAAAAGTCTTTCTGGAGTTACCCAAACATATCGGGGGTAATCAGTCCTTGTTTAGAGTTTCCTTGTTAGAAATCCTGTCCAGAGAAATGAAGCAGGAATTGAAGACAAAATGGAGAGATCTAAGATGTGGGTTTTGCATAATTGGACCTTGATTTTAAACAGCCATCAAATGGCAATGATGTTTGGCCACTATCAGCCTTGGCTGATTTGAAATAGTGACCTAAAAGTGAAGCAATCCATATCGTTACAATAGTCCACTGCATCCTCAAGTCCCTCGCATCATTTGTTTTTAATATTCAGCTCCAGAAGGCTTAGTTTAAAACCAAACAAACACTTTACAGTATGCTGGAATAAATGAAACAAATTTCCTTCTGGAGCATATAGATTAAAATATGTCATATTTAAGGCCTAAAGCATTTAATATTGTTCTCATAAGAAATCAAAGTTGATCCCTTAAGACTCTATTCAGGAAAAAATTATGAGTTCTGCAATTCTGTTACAGGCTCCTAGGTCTTCTGTCACTTGGCTGGTAGATAGCAATGTGATCTCTTTTCAGTACATGTAGACATCAAGGCCACAGTAGTCTAGCCAAAGATGAAGAAACACTTAGGCAAAGGTGAACATGACAGAGCATCAGATAACCCTACAACTGCAAATCAATCCCAAAACATTTTGCAAACATCCAAAGCTTCTACAAATAAATCAAATCCCATTAGTAACCAGAAAACTGCTCTTTCCTCCCTAAAACTAAAGAAATGAAGATGAAGCTGCCCTAGTAGTTTACAATACATTCCCATGAATACATCTGAGTTAAAGGAAGCAGAATCTAGCTCCTGTGATTTCTTTTGTGTGCACTGGGGAGGGGGAGAGAGAAACAGAAGCTACTGCAAACCACTTCACTGTTGCCTCAATTCAAAACCCCCAGATGTCAGTAAGAGTCTTTCCGTTGACTTCAGTGGACTTCAGATCAGGCCTTAAAAGAGGTGGTTCTGTTTGGATTAGCAGTCTGCTAATCTGTGTTTAGTGACTGGAACAAGCTAGACAACAGGCCAAGCACTGTGGGAAATATTATTTCTAGCTATGTATCAGGTCAGCCTCTGTTTAAAAACAGAATCATTGTAGCCTGCCATATTGCTAAAGAAGTCAAAAATTCTTGTCTACAACCAGGCAGGCAGCAACCCTAAAAGTCAACTACCATATTCATCATTCAACACAAAGTCTCTTTGGTGAAGGAAAGCAAGAATTTTCACTAGTCACCAGGGGAAGCTGAAGAATGTAATAAAAACATATTGACATTAACTGAAAAGGTTAATTAAACATTTTTATAACAGCAACAGAGTTCAAACAAAGTGCTTCCCTAGTTTATACCAAGCTGTATATGACTACATTTCACACTATAAAATATTCCATGCAATCACACCTAGTTGAGGAAAATTCCAGGCCAATGTAAAAGATTGTTTTTTATCACAGATGAGTGAGCCTGACTGATATTTTGCAAACCTCTCCAACTATATCTTGGGTTCACAGAATGAGACAGAGTTCAGGTAATACTGGATTTACTGCAAATAAAATTAGAGCACTAGTCTTTTTTTTTTCTGTTTACAGATCGTTCACAAACCATTCTTGATTTTTTGCTAATGCATTTCTTATTCATAAGTATTCAGTAATTATGCAAGCCTACAAGGTGTTCACAAGCTTCTCTTTGCTTGTTTGCTATTCATTATTCATGGTAAATGACTGGCCAGCAAAGTCAGCTGGTGCTTCCACTTCAGATGGCTGGACATCTGAAACTTAAATCGGGGTACAAATGAGCAAAAAATAACAAATGGTGAATAACAAATGATGAATAAAAAATTCACTTTGTGCACCTCTAGCCTTGTTCTACTATGAACACGGGTATGTTTATGGAGAAAAAGCAAAAATAAAATAAATGAATAATATGAACACGATTGAGGGTGGGAGAAGCCTCTGCCAAAGGCTTACTCTGAGACCTTGAATAAGTCACTTAAGGTCTCAGACTCAGGAAATTATACCCATTTCTTCAGAAGAGGACCTTTCTCCTACAGTTTGTCTTGCCTAGTTACATAGACAATTCTTCAGAATAGGGATTAACTCTTACCAAGTGTTTACACCACATACCATGATTCCTCAGTTTCCACTGGGATCTCTAAATCTTAGTGCAATACACACAATAGCCATGGGAGAAATTTTAAAAGGCACAGTAATTACCTGATTTGGAATTTGGCAAAGACCATGGCACTAACCCCTAATCTTACAAATATTACCATGGAATCTTACTAACCATAATGGTCAGTGCCCAATCTTCCTCACATCCACTTCTTCACTAGTATTTTGGATCATCACAAAGTGAGACTACTATTGTAGAGCCATGCTTACAAGCATTGCAGCCCTTATGTTGCTCTCATGGCATCCATCTCAGGGGAAGCCCAGTAAATTCCCACTTCACAGAAGGAGAAGGAGATGGAAGAAACCAAACATCTTTGTCTCTCTGAAAAATCCTCTGTGTACTTTAATGACTAGAGATGAAATAAATGTCTCCTAGCTAGTGATCTGCCACATGATTTGTCAAGACATCTCCCTCATTCAAAAAAGATATTTTCTTCAAATTTCAGCAAGCCAAATGCAAGTGCATTGGTTTTATAAAGCGCTTGGCTTTAGGGTTCAGAAATGACATTACCTGAGCAAATAAGTCTGAAGACGAACACTCATAAAAAGTGTACAAATTGCCACAGCTGGGAATACATTTAATTATAAAATACATAATTATTTTGGAAGATGAAAAATGTATACATCAAGTATTATGCCCTAACAGCAAAAGGGCCCGATCCACCATGCATCTTATTTTCCTTGCCATTCACAAATTAACAGAAAATTCATACTACAAATGGACTCCATTTAATTACTTGACCGTATATTTGTGGTTTGATACACTGATCTCATTCTCTTCTTGAGAAATTATACATCGGACAGTGTCTTTTTGTTATATGCAACACCTAGGGAAAAACCTTCACAAACATTCAAGGGATGATTTTATATAATCTATACTAACGTATTTAGCTAGGCATCTGCATTATTTCTTAGAAGACCAAAGATTCTTCCAGTTATAGGTCTGGTAAATTTATGTGCTTCATTATAAAGTGATTCTGTTGGAGTTTGGGGATTAAGAACTGCAGTCATTAGCCATTTCTTTAGAGAAGAACCACTGTGACCTAAAAAAAAGGCAAGATGTAAATAATACTCTCATCTTTAATACATATTCAATGTTTTATTTACAAGAAATGCTCCTGCTTATCTATTAACCAGTCTCCTTGAATTTGACCATCTTCAAAAGATTGACCTAATCCTTATTGTCTGAGTTTGAATAAATCATGACATGATCCTGGGAACTTGGCAAGTACATCAATGATTTTACATCTGGCATCATACACCAGCTGCATGCTGAGGGAATGAAAAGATTTTCGATTTCTTTACCTTGCCTCATTAGTCATTATGTGGTGATGCATGCATTACCACATGCATACAGTCTGTAGCTCCCAAGACAGATAGAAATCCAGCAATGTCATAAAATTCATGCATTACTTGCTGTGATACTGATTATCTTGTGGAAAGCTAATAAGATTATTAGTTCTGCTGAAAAGTGCATCTATAAATTGATATATGCACTGTCAGTGGGAATATTAACTTACTGTGTGTCAGTGCAAAAAACAATGAATGCAGGGGTAACCTTCAAGTGTCACAAGTACTCTATCAGCCTTCAAATCATTCCACAGATGGAAACAATGGTTTCTTTGCCAAATCTATGTCCACAGATTTTTTTTCAATTAGCTCTTAAAAAACCTCTATGCTCAGAAGTCATCTGATACATTTAATTAGATAGACATGATGAGCTTTAAAAAAAAACTCAAAGGAGAAGCCTTTTTATAATTGACTAAAGTTAGTGTCTTCAGTCATTGAGAAAACTAAAGGTAAATTTTTAAGATGCAAGTCAAAAGGAATAAACACTCTGCTACTGTTTGTATAAGCAGACATTTGCACACACAAACTGATAGATGAGCAACTTCCCAAATTGATAAATCTGAGGGTTTGGAACCATGATGGAAGTGACCCAGTGTAGCAGAGGAACCTCTTGCCCCTAGCTTTGGAAGTCTGTCCCTCACTGTTTTCCATTTAAGACTTAATGTTTGAATATTGACTAAAGTCTAAATATTGAATATTGACTAAATTTATCACTCTGCATTACCTAGTTAAACATCACTTGTTTAAAAATGCAATGGTTTTCCTCTCTGCCTTCATATTTGTCATTACACTTTTATACCATACATATTATCCTGTTGAAAACTGGCTATGGGCCTGATTCAGTGTCCCTTGAAGGCAATGGGAATCTTTCCCTAGATCTTTGCATTGTATCAGGACCTCTATGTGAAACAAACTTTCCTGCTGTAATGATGTTTTCTTCATTAAATAACACACCAAATGAATGAGAAAGGAATAAAAAAATTTAAAAAAATCTAGTGAGCTATGGCACACAGCCATGCAGTGCTCCCAACTCCCACCTCTGGGGCACATCTTCAAATTCCTATGTTCATAATACTGTCCCTTATGAGGGATTGTCTCTAAATTATAATATTCTATAAACAACTCTCTACTCCTGCCACAGGTTATTTTACAAATGGAGTTGAGTGAATAAATTTAATCAATATTTCGCATCTTTCTGTTCATGAAATATTAACAAGCTGATCACAAATTTCCTCAAATTTATTCACATTCATTTGATTAATATCTTCTTAAATTTATTTTCTCTATGGATTGATCACAGGTATTAAAAATTCAAGCTGTACTGCTGAACTCCAATTTCTCAGACAAAGGACATGATATGGTTTCTCTTGATAACTTAACAGGGATGTGTGCACTTTCAAAATAAATGTGCACATGCACAAACAATATAACAGGATTCAAAAAATAACTAGATAAGTTCATGGAAGATAAGTCCATCAATATCTATTAGTCAGGATGGGAAGGGATGGTGTCCCTATCCTCTGTTTGCCAGAAGCTGGGAATGGGCAACGGGATGGATCACTTGATGATTTCCTGTTCTGTTCATTTCCTCTGGGGCACCTGGCACAGGCCACTGTTGGAAGACAGGATACTGGGCTAGATAGACCTTTGGTCTGACCCAGTATGGCTGTTCTTATGTTCTTAATATCCGGTTTCTATGAATACTCATATAAGCGACTGATTTTACTTTCATCTGCTTTTTGCCAACAAAACTCAGACATGAGAATGTTCTCATAATTGAAACACAAAACAAGTGAAACTTAAATCGATTTAAAATTAAAATTTCTAGATTTTTTTTTTGCATTACTTACTCAGGTCTTGTTACAAAAGCAGGCCAAATCCTCAACAGATGTAAATCAATGTAACTCTATCAACTTAAATGGAGTTATGCCAATTTATACCCACTGAGAACCTGGCCCAATACATTTAATTAGAAAGATGAAAAAAAAATTTGTCAGTGATGGGCAGAAGGGCTTCTGGAAGCCCTCTGTTAAAATTCTGCTACCAAATGGAAGAGAAATTTGGTACAATTTCTTCTCTACTGTAGTTCATCCCCTCCAGACACTACTAATAATCCTATACAGGAGATTACTTAGCTTTGGGGCTAATAATACTTCAGGAGAGATATTTTTAACTATAGCATGGACCACATGGAACAGACAAGCCATTATATTCAGTATTTTTCTTTAAGGAAGATAACACAACATCCCTTTAAAAAATGGTTAGCTCCATCCACGACTTAAGCAGCAAAGAATCCTGTGGCACCTTATAGACTAACAGATGTTATGGAGCATGAGCTTTCGTGGGTGAATACCCACTTCGTCAGATGCATGTAGTGGAAATTTCCAGGGGCAGGTATATATATGCAAGCAAGCAAGACAACAAATGGTGAAATTATACAGTCCTTACTCAGTTAAAACTCCTGCCTATAAATCCATGGAAATAAAGCCTCCTGTTGGGTGTGAATTTGCGGGAGGGAGGAAGGGATATTTTACCTGAATAAGTACCACAGAATTTAGCCCAAATAGCGTCTATGTAGCCCATCAGTAACATTTGCTAAATTAAACACAACTGAAAGCTAAAAATGGAAAATTCAGCTCCTGGATTAATCCATTAAACAACAGTATTGGGAAAGAATCCTTTAAAGATGGAATGAAAGGGGTAGAAGTTCTGTTATATCCATTGGTATACCTCTGCAGTGCAACTGTGAAGACACTCCCACAAAGCTGAAGTTCCAGGATATTCCCAGATCACTAGGCACAGGGAACATCCTTTGTAATGCAGTTTTGACATAGTGCTAGCAAGGGTCAGGGCAAAGAAAATATGAACAAAATTTTCCATTAAACTATCGATAAGATTTGGGATTCCAAGATTCTGCTGCAAAATGATATATTTGTGTTTCTAACAACAGAAAACCTACTTTGGAATTTAGTTCCCAGTGATTTTTTTAAAACTTCCAAGGATGGGAGACTCATTACAATGAAATCGGCAGGAATGTTTTGTTGTTTTTTTTTTTAAATCCTTTTACAGACTTTAATATGAGGAAATGGGATTCAAGGTCTGTCACCACTGGTAGGAGATAATCTTGTAGGGTTGCAAGAAGAAAGTGCCTGAGCTGTAGATAAAAGAAGAACTCCTGCAGCGGAACATTATATACATGTTGAAGATGCTGGAAAGATGCCAGAACTCCCTGGTGATTTAGACTGGAGACAAGTTACACGGTCACACTCCCACTGAGTGGTAAAGGAAAGGAGTCCCAGATTTCTATCAAGCACAGCTACAGTAAGTGCCAGGAAGGACCTTTCAATTTTCAAATGTGTCAGAACACAAGACCATTCACAGAGAGTGTTTATAACAGTGAATATCCTTTGTTTATTAAAAGCAATGATAACTTAAAGGAGGCTGGAATATTGGCATGAGAAATACCAGGACATTTTTATATCCAGTTAATACAGTACTCTGTGATACTAATCCCATGCAAATAACCTCTATAGCCAAAGGCAGCAAAATATATCCCTGTACAATATAAAAGGAGGTAGCAAAAATATATCTTTGTTAGCCTACTCAGCTAAATGAAAGAGCAATTGTTATTATTTGACTTGGGTAGTAAGAACAGAAAAATATGGAACAAGTAAAATAACCTGTTCAGTTGACACTGGTCAAATTCAGTGGTGATATAAATTGAAGAGAAAATAAGCAAGAAGTGGAATTTAGAGCACCCACAGCAAATTGCTGCATGTATGCAGAGCTATGCCAGGCAACTTCTCTGAAAAAAAAGACAGAGTATTGGGAAAAGCCATCATCTGATGCCCTCTGAAGATCCCAGGGTATGAAGCGGTCCAGCCAACTGTCTCTAAAGACATGGATAAGAATAGGTGGCAGTGGCTTCAGGCCACCAGACTACACCCAGAAGACTTCATAAAATGTAAGGATCATGGGCCTTTTGTGGAGTAGGGCAGAGAAAAGGAGGACGGGCCCTCCTCAGTTTCACCTTCATATGAAACCAATTAGTTTTGCATGGACTCAAATTGGTATTTCAGGTTTGTATTAACCAATGCCTTAAGCAAACCTAAAGGCTGTGAACCCTAAAAACAAAAATCTACTGTTTTAAGGTTTATGAAGCCATATTAAACCAAAATCAGGGTGGTTCATATACCTCTATTTCTACACCCTTTGTGTCAGGGCCACCCAGAGAATTCAGGGGACCTGGGGTCTTATTGCCGCAGAAGACCTGGCACTTCGGTGGCAGGTCCCAGAGTGGAAGGACCACCCGCTGCCAAATTGCCGCCAAAGACCCAGAGCAAGTGAAGGATCCCACTCCAGGGCCCCCAAAAAACTCTGGCCCGGGGCCTGGGGCAAATTGTCCCACTCGCCCCCTCCCCCGGGCTGCCCTGCTTTGTGTGTGTGTATTTTTTTTCAAGGGTCATCATTTTTAATTGCTTCCACAGAAGCTTTTCAATAGAAGCTAGGCTTGGGCAATTATTTTACCACTGTGAATGACAGAGTATGGAAAAACAGTACAGTACTAAAAAATGTATGAGACTAAAATAACATGGAAAAATGTTTTCATATGAACTTTAAAAACAGTCATGTACAGTCCTGGAAGACCCATTCATACCAACTTGTTTAAAGCCACTGTGGAGGTGTTGTTGAAACCTATTAACATCACTTGAATCCAAGCAGTCGATCTTCAGAAACCATTCTCTGGTCAGTTCATAAAAATCCACCTTTTCTTAAACTCAAAGGCATTTCAGTCTGCTTTGTTCTCTTGGGAAATATTAAAAATAAAAAAAATTGCAGAGAAAAATCATAGCTTGTCACAATACTTAACAGCTACAAATTGAGTCATTTTAAATAGTTTGCATGAACTTGATGTGATAAATATTCTGAGGTACTCAAAACCCTTTGGGAAGTGTCACCAGGATAAGCCACTGTGTGAAATTGCTATTTGAGTGAATACCAATTAGTTGTGATTTACTGTAATTTACTTTTAAACCCAGGAGCTCACCCAAAAGCAGTTAGTGTATATACATATTAAATGATATATCAAGGGCTTGATATGTGAAATATGCAGAAAGAAAGCCCTTCAAGAATGTTCTAGTTAATCCAACTATTAAACGGAATCAAATATTAACTACTTAGCACTGAATTACTACAGTAAAATAAATGAGGGGAGGGAGTGTGTGTATGGCAATATTCTGCATCAAAGGGCCTGAAATAGAACAAAATGGACCCAACTACATAACCTATTAGCAAAAAATAAACTTTTTCAGAAAGCTGGATCTATGCAGCTGAAATCCCACATATATTGGTAGATGTGGGGTGTGTCATTAACTATTCAAAGAACAGACAAAGGTTTCCAGGGCCGGCGCTTCCATTTAGGCAGCCTAGGCAATAGCCTATGGTGCCAGGATTATTGGGGGGTGGCATTTTGCCGGGGGGGGGCGGCAGGCGGCTCCCGTGGACCTGCCGCAGTCGTGCCTGCAGAGGGTTCCCTGGTCCCGCGGCTCCAGTGGATCTGCTGCAGGCATTCCTGCAGACGGTCCACTGCTCCCGCCGCTCTGGTGGACCTCCTGCAGGCACGGCTGCAGCAGCTCCACCAGAGCTGCAGGACCAGCGCGCTAGGCGGCGAAATGGCCGTGCGCCTAGGGCGCTAAAAACACTAGCGCCGGTCCTGAAGGTTCCTCCCTCTGTGAACCTTTGCACTCCAGAAGACACCACTGGAGTACCTTTCAATCCAGGTCTCCAATAGGGTCTCTCCCAAGAGCTTCCTCTGTTCTAGGGCTTCCTGACTGAGCTCTCATAAGGAACCTCTACCTGGGCCTAATTAATGAACTACCACTTTGAATTTAATAAAATTGAAAACAGTCAAGTTGAAATGAAGCACTTCAATAACATTTCATCAACATTTGACAAAAATTGATATGTTCCCATGAAACTTTTCAATTTCATCAAATCAGCATTTTCCAACAGAAAACTGTGCCGTCAGAAAATTTTCAGTCAGTTCCACTTTGAGTATTATTTAACTGCTAAACAGTTTTTGGCTCCAGAGATAAATGCTTTGAGGTATACCCCTTCCCCCCCCCAGCCCCCATCTTCACAAGCTGAGCAACCAGCACGACCTCTAGCTACTAGGATTACTACAGCATAAAATCCTCAATCTCTAACACGGATACTATATGCTATGAAAGCGAGAAGAAACAGAGCACTGTTCTGGCTTCTGATATGCCTGAAACAACCCAACAGGGGATCCTCAGATCCCATATAGAACTAATTCTATGTTTGGGACAGGCTTGGCTCCAAGCAGGTATGCTAAGATGCTCCATGTAGGGATGAAGAAATAGGTGAAACAAACCAGGCAGTGGTTCCCAAGTTATATATGTGCTCATCCAACCAACTGCCAATTTCACCTGCTTGGGTGGGTGGAGATCACTGCAGGCAGGCAGTCTGCTGGGGTTTGCAAAGCACTGAGTTTTTTGTAAAATTGACAGAGGCAAAGGGACAGACTCTGAAAATAGAGATGTTCACAGTGTTCAGGAAAACATTGTCCCCTTCTTTATTGATTAAAAATGGAGGCTGCAGAGTGACAGATGGCATTCATGGGGAGAAGAGCTTACATTTTATTTTGGGACTTCAGGAGTGGAGAGAGCTTTTTTTTTTTTTACACCAGGAGCAGGAGATTGGTTTAAGATTATTTTGCAGGTGTGGCATTAAATGCTCATGTTGACCTTTTGTGGGGAGGTCAGTGGATGGATTTAAAAGGACTAAGTACAGTCAAAGTGGCAGGCCTGGTAGGTCATTTTTCCTGAAGTATTCTGGAGATATTGAAGCAGCATGAGGTGAGAGCCTGGGGGCTATAAAGGAAGAGGTTGCAATAGCTCAGGTGAGAAAATAGTAGGGTGCTAGAGGAGGGTTTGTAGTGGAAAAGGAAAGCGGATATAGAGGAAAAAATGGCAGATTCCAATTACAGCATCAGTGTGGGGCAGAAGACTAGAGAGGAGCCCCCCAAAAAACCCACTTCAATCTAGACTCATAGACTCCAGGACTGGAAGGGACCTCGAGAGGTCATCGAGTCCAGTCCCCTGCCCTCATGGCAGGACCAAATATTGTCTAGACCATCCCTAATAGACATTTATCTAGATTTGGGGAACAAGGAGGATAGTGGAGTTGACAACAGTCATGGAACTGAGGAGATGAGATTCACAGTGGGATGAGCTAGCCACCCTTTAATTCTTTTCTTTTGCAACAAGTGATGCAGAACCACATGTCTTCACTCCAGATAAATATCCTGATGTCACAACTAGTGATATCTCCCCTTGTTTGAGAAGCTGGTCTGTTGTAGCTTTGTTGCAGAAGAATGCAACTGTCATCATAGTTATGGTAAAAGGGACAGCATCAGATTTAGTATTAACTATTTGACTGCTGTCATATATTACTGGACAACATATGCCAGCACAGCAGGCACATAGGATATGACAGCAGTCAGAGAGTAAATGCTAAATCTGAAATCAGTAATTGATTTAAGGCAGAGGTTCTCAACCTTTTTCTTTCTGAGCCCCCTCCACCCGCCCAAATGCTATAAAAACTACATGGCACACCTGTGCTACAATAACTAGTTTTCTGCATCTAAAAATCATGGTCAGCATTAAGGGGCAGTAAGCAGAGCAGTTGCCCAGGACTCCATGCCACAGGGGGCCACTGTGAAGCTAAGTTGCTCAGGCTTCTGCTTCAACCCCAGGTGGTGGGTCTCAGGGCCCCACGCTTCACCTCCCTGCAGTGGGATTTTGGCTTTCTGCCCTGGGCCCCAACAAGTCTAACACTGGCCCTGCTTGGCAGACCCCCTGAAACCTGCTTGTGGCGCCCCACAGGGCCCCAGACCCCTGGTTAAGAACCACTGATTTAAGGCACACAAGCACCTCCCTGATTAGTTTGCATCCACAATAAGTTAAACTGCAAGCAGTTTGAGCCTCAGGTCTTCAGTAAATTTGCATGAAAGATATCCACACCAGTGTCAGACAAATGTGCACATTCCTCAGATCTAAGATTTTGGTCTGGAATGGAAGTACAAACCACTTGATCTTCTTGTTAATTCCCTCCTATCCACTATAGTTACTGCACATGATTTGACTTTCCTCCAAGCCTATTTAGATAGCAATGTTGACCAAATTATTCTGTTGTTTAGAGGAACTCTGTGAAATATTAAATCTTGTTTATTTTTAATAATTAAGTTCATAGCAAGCTGCTGAAAAATACAATAATCTAAATCACCCTAGGGATATCTCTCTGAGTTGCTCTATACAATAAAGTGAGGGTAGAACTGGTCTCAGTTCTCTCAAGTTCTCCTCCAGTGCCAGAATAAATCTCATTTTAGAGCAATATTTCAAAACCTGTGGGACACATGGCAATTCCCTGGGAAGAGGCACAGGATAGAGAAGAACAGCAATTGAGCTGTGAACGCTATCTGACTCCAGATCCACCTGTGTTTCTGTGGCTGTAGAGATTGCAGTTGATGGTTCCTTGAAAGTTGCCCACCTGCCTTCCCTACATCCCAGGATATGTCTAATGCAGATAGCCAGGAGCCCATTTATTTTCTTTGCTGCAGTAGCATTGAGTTCAGCTGTGAGAGGAGATAACATCTAGCCCCACAGTCCCAGCAACCTTTAGCCTTCTGGTGTGGGGGAAAAGAACCACCAGAAAAGCAGGAGCAAAAAGCAAGGGAAAGAGCTAAACAGAACCACAAGTTGTAAAAGTTGCGACCTCTGGATCTAAAAGCCTGAGCTTCTAGTTCTTGAGCTTAAGGACACAGCTCCAGTTCTGGATGAACCACGCCAGGTACACGCCCGTGCTCACAGCTCCACGAAGGAGCTGCCAACCAATACATCTGGCCGGCATTGGGATCAAGATAAAATATAAGCTGACCCACCAGGGTTCCTCACCCTCAACAGGTAGCAATAGGTCCCACCACTTAGTATCAGGGTGGGACATGAGGGTGAGGAAATGGAGACTATGGAGCATGAGTATATACAGGTGTGCCCATGGTGCAGTCCAAAAGCGAACCGGCTGCAGTTTGCACAGCCAGCTGAGGGATGTGAGCTTCCTTATGCCACAGGGAACATTCTACCTTGCAAATAATCCCAGTGTACACAGTTCATCCCTGCTGCTATATCCCTTTACAAGCCAACCCATTGCTGCACCTTCACTCTGGTCCTCCCCACCTTCCATACCCTTTATACATCTCTATAAAGACAATGCATAAATTGGACCTTCCGTTGTAAGGGCATATTTCTCCACTGATTTACTTGAATGAGGAGCAACTCCATTAGCATAAATTATTTGATTAGTATTCCGGTAGCACCAAGAGGCCCAGTCAAGATTAGAGCCCATTGTGCTAACAAAGAGTACAAGGTGGTCCCTAACCCAAAGACCTTAGGCCGAGATCCACAAAAGATACTGATATAGGTGCCACTGTGATCCATAAAAATCCCCTTGGCTGCCACCTAACTCTGTAGGTTCCAAAATTCATTTGATGCCTACATTTTGGCTGTAAAATTTCCTGTCTACATTTATGCCTCTGGGCACATGCACTGCTGCCTCACTCCAGGTGTCCAGGTGCTTAAGCCCCAACAAAATCTTCAAACGAAGTGCAAAAGTAGGTGGGTTGTCATGGTATGAACCCCCACTCTGAACCTAGAGAGAACACACAGAAAAAAAAACCCAAGAAGCACAAACAAAGGCTTCCCTCCACCGAGATTTGAAAGTATCTTGTCTCCTGATTGGTCCTCTGGTCAGGTGTTCCAGGTTTACTGCTAGTTAACCCTTTTTAGGTAAAAGAGACATTAACCCTTAACCATCTGTTTATGACACGCCCCCCAAATCGCAGACAGTGTGGAACCTCACTGGCAGTGATTTCTTCCTAGAACTTTAGAATAACCAGATTAATACAACACATGCACCTTTACATATACTACTAAGTATGTAAACTACAAGACTTCCTACATTTTAAGGACAATTTTTAACCAGTGGATTCTGGGAAACTTTCATGAAAGAGTGCATCAGCTATTTTGTTAGAAGCTCCTGAAATGTGCTGGATTTCAAAATCAAAATCTTGGAGAGCTAAACTCCATCGAAGCAGTTTTTTGTTGTTTCCCTTGGCAGTATGAAGCCATTTTAGCGCAGCATGGTCGATTTGTAGCTGGAACCGCCGTCCCCAAACCTATGGGCATACCTTTTCCAGGGTGTACACAATGGCGTAGCATTCCTTTTCACTGATGGACCAGTGGCTTTCCCTCTCAGACAGTTTCTTGCTGAGAAACATGACAGGATGGAAGTTGTGATCCGGTCCTTCCTGCATGAGAACTGCTCCCACACCACGCTCAGATGTGTCGGTGGTTACCAGGAATGGTTTGTCAAAGTCCGGGGCCCTTAGCATAGGGTCAGACATGAGCATCACCTTAAGCTGGGTAAAGGCCTTCTGTCATAAACAGATAGCTAAGGGTTAATGTCTCTTTCACCTGAAGCACCTGACCAGAGGACCAATCAGAAAACCGGATTTTTTCAACTCTGGGTGGAGGGAAGTTTGTGTCTGAGTCTTTTGTCTGTCTGCCTGCTTTCTCTGAGCTTTGGAGAAGTAGTTTCTACTTTCTAGTCTTCTGTTTCTAAGTGTAAGGACAAAGAGATCAGCTAGTAAGTTATATGGTTTCTTTTCTTTGATATTTGCATGAATATAAGTGCTGGAGTGCTTTGATTTGTATTCTTTTTGAATAAGGCTGTTTATTCAATATTCTTTTAAGCAATTGACCCTGTATTGTATCATCTTAATACAGAGAGCCCATTTGTATGTATTTTTCTTTTTTTTTTATATAAAGCTTTCTTTTAAGACCTGTTGGAGTTTTTCTTTACTTCAGGGAAATTGAGTCTGTACTTACCAGGGAATTGGTGGGAGGAAAAAATCAAGGGGAGATCTGTGTGTTGGATTGTTAGCCTGATTTTGCATTCCCTCTGGGGAATAGGAAAGTACTTTTGTTTCCAGGACTGGGAACAGAGAGGGGGGGAAGGGAAAAAGGATTATTTCCCTTTGTTGTGAGACTCAAGGGATTTGGGTCTTGGGGTCCCCAGGGAAGGTTTTTCTGGGGGACCAGAGTGCCCCAAAACACTCTAATTTTTTGGGTGGTGGCAGCAAGTACCAGGTCCAAGCTGGTAACTAAGCTTGGGAGGTTTTCATGCTAACCCCCATATTTTGGACGCTAAGGTCCAAATCTGGGACTAAGGTTATGATACCTTCTGACACTCATTAGTCCACTTAACTGCATTTGGCTGGGTCTTTTTGGCCAGGTCAGTCAGTGGGGCAGCCATTTGGCTGTAGTGTGGTACAAATCACCTGTAATACCCGGCCAAGCCTAAGGATTGGACCTGTTTATTTGACTTTGGGACAGGCCACTTTTGGATAGCATCCGCCTTGGTCTGTAGGGGGTTTATGGTTCCTCGACCCACCTGGTGTCCCAGGTAAGTCATTCTGTTTTGGCCTATTTGACACTTTTTGGCCTTAACAGTTAGTCCGGCCTGCCTGATGCGTTCAAAGACTTTTTCCAGGTGTTCTAGGTGTTCAGGCCATGAATCAGAAAAAATGGTCACATCATTGAGGTAGGCAACTGCATATTCTCCCAATCCTGCTAGTAGACCATCTACCAGCCTTTGGAAGGTGGCGGGTGCATTTTGCAGCCCGAAAGGAAGCACATTAAATTCTTACACCCCTGCGTGGGTGATGAATGCTGACCTTTCCTTGGCAGGTTCAACTAGCGGTACTGGTCAGTACCCCTTGGTTAAGTCTATTGTAGATATGAATTGGGCACGTCTCAACTTCTCCAATAGCTCATCGGTGCGTGGCATTGAATAGTTGTCCAGACGAGTTACCGCATTTAGCTTATGGTAGTCCACGCAAAAGCGTATTTCCCCATCTGGTTTGGGTACCAGAACCACTGGAGATGCCCATGCACTGGTAGATGAGCGGATTATACCAATCTGGAGCATGTTTTGGATCTCCCGTTCTATAGCAGCTTGGGCATGAGGAGACACCCGGTAGGGTGGGGTTCTAATTGGGTGAGCATTACCTGTGTCAATGGAGTGGTATGCCCGTTCAGTCCGTCCTGGGGTGGCTGAGAACAATGGGGCGAAGCTAGTGCACAGCTCCTTGATTTGTTGCCGCTGTAGATGTTCCAGGGTTGTGGAGAGATTCACCTCTTCCATGCCACCGTCACTTTTTCCTTCATAGTAGACACCTTCGGGCCACTCAGCGTCATCTCTTCCCTGGGCTGTAAACTAACAAACCTGTACGTCCCTGAAATAAAAGGGCTTGAGAGAATTAACATGGTACCCTCTGGGCTTGAGGGAGGAATTGGGAAATGCTATGAGGCAGTTAACAGCTCCCAGGCGCTCTTGGGCCGTGAATGGCCCTTCCCATGATGCTTCCGTCTTATGGGCCTGTTGCACCTTCAAGACCATAACCTGGTCTCCTACCTTGAAGGAACGTTCTCTGGTATGTCTATCATACCAGGCCTTTTGCTCTTTTTGAGCATCCTTTAGGTTTTCTTTAGCAAGGGCTAAAGAGTGTCGGAGGGTGCTTTGTAGGTTGCTTGCAAAGTCCAGAATGTTAGTTCCTGGAGAAGGCGTAAACCCCTCCCATTGCTGCTTCACCAACTGTAATGGCCCCTTAACCTCGTGGCCATCCACAAGTTCAAACGGTGAAAACTCTAAACTGGGATGTGGTACAACCCTGTAGGCAAAGCAACTGCTGCAACACTAAGTCCCAGTCATTGGAGTGTTCATTCATGAATTTACGTATCATGGCCCCCAAAGTTCCATTAAACCTTTCCACCAGGCCATTGGTTGAATGGTGGTAAGGGGTGGCAATCAAGTGATTCACCCCATGAGCTTCCCACAGTTCTTTCATGGTCCCTGCCAGGAAATTTGTCCCTGAATCTGTAAGGATGTTGGAGGGCCAACCTATTCTGGCAAAAATGTCTGTTAGGGCCTGGCACACAGTTTTAGCCCTGGTGTTTCCTAGAGCTACTGCTTCCGGCCATCGGGTAGCAAAGTCCACGAAAGTCAGTATGTACTGCTTTCCTCTGGGGGGTCTTTTTTGGGAAAGGACCCACAATATCCACAGCTACTTGCTGAAATGGGACCTCAATTATGGGGAGTGGCTGGAGAGGAGCCTTGACCTGGTCATAGGGCTTTCCCACTCTTTGGCACACCTCACAAGACCGGACATACTTGGCAAAGTCTTTGCCCATCCCCTCCCAGTGGAAGGACTTCCCCAACCTGTCTTTGGTTCTGTTCACCCCAGCATGGCCACTGGGATGATCATGGGCTATGCTTAAGAGCTTAGTTGGAACCACCAACTGTTTTTGCGGATGCCAGTCTTCCTGGTGTCCACCAGAAAGAGTCTCCTTGTATAAAAGTCCTTGTTTTATAACAAACCGGGATTGGTTAGAAGAGCTGAGAGGTGGTGGGGTGCTCCGTGCTGCTGCCCAAGCTTTCTGAAGGCTGTCATCTGCTTCCTGCTCAGTCTGGAACTGTTCCCTTGAGGCTGGAGACACCAGTTCTTCCTTAGACTGGCGACTTGGGCTTGGTCCCTCTGGAAACGATGTAGGTGATGGGGTTGTTTCCGTTGCTGGTGAACCGCTAACCGCTGGTGCACCACGTGGTATTTCAGGCTCTGGCTGAGCCACTTGGGTGTGGTTGTCTGCTGCTTCTGCCAATTCAGGGCCTCTGGCGCCCTCTGGCGTTGGGGTTGAAGATGGGTTTGCAAGCGCTAGCGTTAGTGCTGGCAATGGTTCTGGTGTTCATTGCTTTTCCAGTTTCTGGTCTGGGACTGGAGGCACTGTGGCTGTTGCAGTCGTTGGCAGGGTATCCAGGTCCACCACCTCTGTCTGGGTCTCTGGTAACACAGACGGGACCCTTGTGGACGGTTCAGGAACAGGAATGGGTCTGGAAGCTTGCCTGGTTTGGCTACGTGTAACCATTCCCACCCTCTTGGCCCACTTTACCTGGTTGGCCAAGTCTTCCCCCAGTAGCATGGGGATGGAATAATTGTCATAGACTGCAAAAGTCCACATTCCTGACTAGCCTTTGTACTGGACAGGCAGTTCAGCTGTAGGCAAGTCTACAGCTTGTGGCATGAAGGAGTAAATTGTCACTTGGGCCTTTGGGTTGATGAATTTGGGGTCCACTAAGGATTGGTGGATAGCTGACACTTGTGCCCCCGTGTCTCTCCATGCGATAACCTTCTTTCCGCCCACTCTCAAAATTTCCCTTCGCTCCGAGGGTATTTGAGAGGCATCTGGGCCTGGGGATCTTTGGTGTGATGGTGGTGTAATGAACTGCACTCGGTTGGGGTTCTTGGGGCAGTTGGCCTTTATATGTCCCAGTTCATTACATTTAAAGCATCTTCCAGCTGACTGGTCACTGGGCCGAGGTGGGTTACTGGAGACTGGTGAGGTGGGAGAATAGGGGTTCTGCGGGTTTCCTTGGGTAGTAGGTGGGGTCTTGGGTTGCCCTCAGGTATAGGGTTTATTGTCGGTGTGCCCCCTGTGGTATTCGCTCCCCTTGATGGTAGCTTTTTTCTTTTCTGTCACTTCCACCCATCTGGCTCCAATCTCCCCCGCCTCAGTTACAGTTTTGGGCTTCCCATCTAGGATGTACCTTTCTATTTCCTCAAGAACACCCTCTAAGAACTGCTCCAATTGTATTAGGAGGTGCATGTCGTCCAGAGATTTAACCTTGGCTCCTGATATCCAGGTATCATAATTTTTCCCAATGTGGTAGGCGTGTCGGGTGAATGACACATCTGGTTTCCACCTTAGGGCTCTGAACCGCCAACAGGCATGCTCAGGGGTTAGCCCCGTTCTGATTCTGGCCTTGGTTTGAAAAAGTTTATAATCATTCATGTTTTCCTTAGGCATTTCAGCCGCCACCTCTGCTAAGGGTCCACTGAGCAGTGGCCTCAGCTCTAACATGTACTGGTCTTCAGAGATGCTGTACCCATGGCAGGTCCTTTCAAAATTTTCTAAGAAAGCCTCAGTGTCATCACCTGCCTTGTAGGTGGGAAATTTCTTGGGATGTGGAACAATAACTGGCGAAGGGTTGCTAAGATCGGCTGTGTTCTTCTGCTTAGCCTGTTCTAATGCCAGGGCCTGCTGGTGGACCTCCCTCTGGAGTTCTATCTGTCTTCTGTGGGCTGCCTCTTTGTCTTCTTGCTCTCTTTTGTGGGCCGCCTCTTTGTCTTCTTGTTCTCTTTTGTGGGCCGCCTCTTTGGCTGCTTGTTCTCTTTTGTGGGCTGCCTCTTCCTTGGCTATTTCTGCATTAATTAGTTCTATCCGTCTCCTGTGTTCATTGTCTTTCTCTATAGCTTGTAGCCTTGCCCGTTCCTGCTTAAGTCTTTCCTTTGAACTCATGGTTCCTGCTTTCTTAGGCTGGGTGTGCCCTCTGCTGTTTACTGCCTGAAATGCTGCTTCTCTGTTGTCTCCTTAGGGTTGCTTAGAAACAGAGTCTTTTTTAACTCTTTCTAACTAGCCTTTACTGGACAGAGTTAGAAAAAAAAACTCTTTCATTTGCAAATGTGGTTTGTTGGTGTACGCTGATTCACAGCTGGAGTCCCTTTGTTTAACAAAAGACTCTCGTTAGACTTAACACTTCTGCCTTCAGAGTACTCAGAAGAAAGAGCGGAAAAAAATTTGCAGACTTTTGCTTTTAAAAGCAATCTCCTGTAGCCTGCTTTCAGCTTTGCTTTTAAAAACCCCCTTCTCCCTGCTTATAAACAGCTAGCAGAGAGAAAAGAAAAAAAAATAATCCTACTGGCTTTTGGATTCTATCTTTCCCACACGCTGCTGCCACCATGTCATGGTATGAACCCCTACTCTGAACCTTAGCGTCCAAAAGATGGGGTACCAGCATGAATTCCTCTAAGCTTAATTACTAGCTTAGATCTGATAGGGCTGCCACCAACCAGGACTTGCAGTGCCTGGTACACTCTGGTCCCCCCAAAACCTTCCCAGGGGACCCCAAGACCCAAACCCCCTGGATCTTAAAACAAGGAGGAACTGACTATCCCCCCCTTCCCCCCTCTTCCTTTCCCCCCATCACTCCCTGGTGAGTTTAGACTCAATTCCTTTGAGCCTTAACAAGGAGGAAAAAATCAATCAGGTCTTTTAAAAAGAAAAGCTTTTAATAAAAGAAAGAAAAAGTAAAAATTGTCTCTGTAAAATCAAGTTGGAAAATGTTACAGGGTCTTTCAGCTTATAGACACTAGGGAGAGTCCTCCCCCCAGCACAAATACAATCCTTCCAGCAAAATACATATTTGCAAATAAAGAAAACAAACAAAAAGACTAAACCGCCTTTCTAACTGGTACTTACTAATTTGAACAGAAGAGATTTTTTTCAGAAAGATTGGAGGAATCTGCTTACATGTCTGGCCCCTCTCAGAACCCAGAGAGAACACACAGAAAAAAATACCCAAGAAGCACAAACAAAGGCTTCTCTCTACCGAGATTTGAAAGTATCTTGTCTCCTGATTGGTCCTCTGGTTAGGTGTTCCAGGTTTACTGCTAGTTAACCCTTTATAGGTAAAAGAGACATTAACCCTTAACCATCTGTTTATGACATTGGCGAACTCTTATCTCATCCACTCCAGTAGGCTTGCACAGAACAAGCCTGCTGGATTAGGTTCCATTCAGAAACCAGGAGGAGGGACTGACTCTGGGTCTCCCATGTGGGTGCTCTAACCACAAGAATACAGAGTCATTCTCACACTCTCTTTGGCCCAATGACTCCTAAGTATTTATCAACAGTAAAACACTTCAGCAGGAGAGATTGAGGATATCAAAATACCCTGTAGCTCAATGGTTAGAACACTCTTCTGAGAGTTGTGAGACACCTGTTTAAATCCTTTCTCCCCCTCAGGCAGAAGCCTCCCACATCCTGAGTGAGTGCTCTAACCACTGGGCTAAAAGATGCTAGGGAGACATCACCCCCTTCTCTGCCATTTCTTGCAAGAACAGCTGAGGCACCTAAGCCATCTAATTCCCGGAGATAGGTGGGATTTAGGACACACCCCTCTTGTTGGCATCTTCCATTAGCTACTTTAGGCAGCTCCCTGCCTAGCATGCTGGCTTTTGTGGATCCCAATCTTAGGCACCAGTTTCTCCCCATGCATTCCACTGGGAGGTTAGATGCCTATCCCAAGTTTTGTGGATCCCACTGATTTTGGGAAAAGCTCAAAGTCTGCAGCTCAGGGTTGTAACTATAAGTCCCTTTGTGGATTCAGGCCTTGCAGTCTAAAGTTTGGTGTTACATCAGCAAACAATTAGAATTAACGAGGAATATCAGGTCCTCTAAATTTCTTCCTTTGTATTTCCATAATGCCAAGCACCGACAGCATTCAATAAATAATCATGTATTTGAAATCATTTTTTAAAATAAAAATCGATGTAAATATCATGAACATTAAGGGAGTTATTTGCGGGTAGTAAAATGCAGGGATGTGCATGGGTTCTATACGTCATGCAAGGTTATAATCCACCTATTGCTCCATTGGCAGTCAGTGCCAAGAAAGCATGATGAATATAACAAGTCTGATTCTCCAAGGCATTTGGGCTGCTTTACCTTAACAGAGATATGCAAAGCCTTACAGTTGTTTTAGCTGGTATAGCAGGATTTCCCCAGGTTACGGAGGATTATCAAATGATGGAGAAGCATCTCCTCTGCTACCCTGCTGTTCCTCAGGCCACCACAGGGGCTGTTGCAAGGAAAAAGTGAGTGTGGCTGTGGTTCCCCTGCACACCAACGTGAAACCAGCCACTGAGGCTGTTGGCAGCCAGTGTAAATTAGAACAGCCTGAAGATGCTTGAACAACCCCAGAAACAAGAGAATGTAGAGACATTAAACCACATTCACACCTATCTCCTCAAATGCACCCACTGCTCCTCCGCCACAACCCAGCATCTGGCCCCATAAACTAACACATGCTCATTTCAACAAGAAAATATGCTGCCACATAGTGCACCTGCTGGAAGTGACAGAATTGCTTTGAGAACAGGAGTACTTGTGACACCTTAGAGACTAACAAATGTGTTAGTCTCTAAGGTGCCACGAGTACTCTTGTTCTTTTTGCAGATACAGACTGACACGGCTGCTACTCTGAAACCTAGAATTGCTTTGCTGCACCCCAGAGAAGGAGTAGTTACAACAGTAAAGCTATGATATAACAAGGAACAGCAATGAGGAAATTGCTGCTAGGAAGAAAGAAGCAAATTCTATACAGGGTATAAATCTGGTAGATGATACAGGTTACAAATCTACTCTTAGTTTTGAATTAACTGGTGCTATGGAAAATAGCACCTTGGCTCATTTTGTGTATTTCTTTTTGAACAGTCACTAGACTGTTGCCTGAACACCAAGAGCCAGAGTCTTTCCTCACGTAACTGTACAGAAGGCAGCAAAGTTACCCCAATATTAAACATTACCCCAATGGTGTATATATGTAAGTTTTGGTCCAGTGTCAGGACAACTGCATGAAACCTAAGTTAAAATGTTGTGCCTTCCCCTGAATGATATACAATAAATTAAGACAGCTAAGACAACAGATTTGCTTGGAAACTAATCTTGCAAAGTACGCTGACCAAACTTCAGTTGGGGAAATATGGCAGGAGGATATGTATACACAGATTCAGAGAGAGTTCCTTAGGATTTGTGAAGGATAGGGAACAAAGAGAAACAAAATAAGATGAAAACTACCAAATAGGGTAAAGATCATTCTTTCAAACAATAATATCTAAGGGTATGTCTACATCTGCAATTTTGCAGCGCTGGTTGTTACAGCTGTGTTAGTACAGCTGTATAGGGCCAGCGCTGCAGAGTGGCCACACTTACAGCAACCAGCGCTGCAAGTGATGTTAGATGTGGCCACGCTGCAGCGCTGTTGGGAGTGGTGCATTGTGGGCGGCTATCCCACAGAGCACCTCGTCCCATATCGGCGCTGTGGCTTGTGGGAAGGGGAAGGAAGTGTGATTGTCTTTCCGCTTCCTGTTCCTGTTCCAACGCCCCGTGGTGCTTTGGTACACATTCGGAGCAGTGTGGCAGCATTGTGATTGTACAGCGCTTATTCTGCGATTTTTTTTATAAATGGATCCTGAGCAGCTAACGACCTTATTGATGAATGTTGCCAGCACATCGCGCTTGGCAGTGGAGCTATTCCTTCAGCTGCAAAATGAGAGTGAGAGTGAGAGCGACAGTGAGAGTGACAGTGAGAGTGAGGAGTCAGACGATGATATTGAATCGCCTCACTGTGAAGACAGTACATTGCTTGTGGCAGTAACAGACGTGCTCAGCTCCGTGGACCGGCGCGTTTGGGCTCGGGAAACCAGCACTCAGTGGTGGGATCAAATCGTCCTGCAAGCCTGGGATGACGAGCAGTGGCTGCAGAACTTTCGGATGAGAAAAGCCACTTTCATGGCACTGTGTGCTGAGCTTACCCCTACCCTGCAGTGCAGGGACACGAGATTTAGAGCGGCCCTGCTTGTGGAGAAGCGGATGGCTATTGCAATCTGGAAGCTGGCAACTCCAGACAGCTACCGATCGGTGGCGAACCAGTTTGGAGTGGGAAAGTCCACCGTTGGAATGGTGCTGATGCAAGTTTGCAGGGCCATTAATCGCACCCTGCTAAAAAGAACCGTGACTCTTGGGAACGTGCAGGACATTGCAGATGGCTTTGCAGAAATGGGGTTCCCTAACTGTGGAGGGGCAATAGATGGGACTCATATTCCTATTCTGTCACCACCTCACCTGGCATCAGAGTATGTTAATCGCAAGGGGTATTTCTCCGTGGTTCTGCAAGCGCTTGTGGATCACTGTGGGCGTTTCACTGACATTTACTCAGGATGGCCTGGAAAGGTGCACGATGCACGCATATTTCGGAACAGTGCCCTGTTCAGGAGGCTGAGGGCCGGGACTTTTTTCCCAGACCGCAAGATCACAGTAGGGGACGTGGAAATGCCCACTGTGATCCTTGGAGACCCCGCTTACCCCTTAATGCCATGGCTCATGAAACCATATACAGGGAAGCTTGACAGGAGCAAGGACCGGTTCAACTACAGGCTGAGCCGGTGCAGAATGACTGTGGAGTGTGCTTTTGGCCGTTTGAAAGCTCGCTGGTGCTGTCTTTATGGGAAGCTAGATTTGATGGAAAGCAGCATCACTGCAGTTATATCCGCGTGCTGCACCCTCCATAATATTTGTGAAGGGAAGGGTGAAAGATTCATTGAGGAATGGACCTCCGAGGTTCGACGCCTGGAGGATGAGTTTGCTCAGCCAGAGAGCAGGGCTAATAGGGAGGCCCAGGAAAGGGCTTCAAGGATTAGGGATGCTTTAAGGGAGCAATTTGATGCTGAGAGCCAACAGTAATGTTTGATGCATTTGATGTGCTTTGCTTTACCTTGCTGTGTAATATTTCCCACTTCCAGCAACAATAAAACGTAGTGAAAGAAATAGAAAGAAAAAACTTTATTCAACAAACAGTACATAACAGGCAAGGGGGTAGGGGTGGTGGACTGTACATTTACAGGTTTTAATATGTCCTATTTTGATCAATATTCCCTGTCTGCTGCACTTCAGCATTACTATGCTGCAGAACAGTGGGGGTGGAGTGAACAGGGTAAGAATTATAGTTATCAGGGCTGGTAGGTGATCTTATAGGTGTTGGGGGCAGCTGGGGATAATATGGAACTGGCTGCTGGAGAAAGCTGTTTTGTGGAAAGACTGGGGAACAAGGAAGAGGTCTTTGGGAGGGCCCTGGGTTACCACGGTACATATTTGTCTGCATGGCTACAAGAGACTCGAAAGACTCAGTTTGGCGAGACAGGAGGCTTATCATCTGCTTTGTGGTTTTTTTGGCAGACAATTCCTTTCTCCTGTTTTCTGTTTGCCTCCATTCGTGTACAGTCTTTCTCCATTCATGTACAGTCTTTCTCCAGTCCTGTACACTGCTTCTCCATTCATACGTTTTCTCTCTCCATTCCTCTGTATTCCTACTTTCTCTGTTGTAGTGGCTCATAACAGACTTGATCAATTCCTCTTTTGATTTCCTAGGATTCCGTCTCAAGTTCTGCAACCTACGTGAGGCTGGTGATACGGCTGCAGTAGTCAAGGTCCCTAGAAAACAGAGATAGAACCATGTAATACACAGAGGCATCATTGTTTATTATCACAGTTTGAAGGACTTTTGAGACTTTTGGTAGCATCCTTCTCACATACCTCACATAACACAGAGAGGGCAGGCAAGCTAAGTCATGGCGAGAAATGGGGTGAGTGGTTTTGCCCCGATTTCCCCTTGGGAGTGGGAATTGACCACTGGGTCACTGGGGTTTATCAGCAATGGGTACAGGGGGTAGCTGGTGTCCTGAAGAAGGGACAGTAGTGAACAGGAAGGTGGTGAGCTAGCTGCTTGGTGGGGGGGTTTCTTTGGTCCACGTTCACGCTGTCCTGACGGTGAGGGGCGGGGTGGAAACACGGTGCTGGATGCCTGCTTGGATGGGGGTCGGGGAACACCAGACCACACCGCGTGGCTGCCTACGTGCTGGGAGGGGGGTCGGGGAACAGCAGAGCACAACGCGGGGAAGGATACCTGCTTGGAGGGGGGGGTCGGGGAACAGCAGAGCACAATGCGGGGAAGGATACCTGCTTGGAGGGGGGGGGGTCGGGGAACACCGGAGCACACAGCGGGGCTGGGTGCCTGCTTGGATGAGGGTCGAGGAACACCAGAGCACACCGCGGGGCTGGGTGCCTGCTTGGAGGGGGGGGGTCGGGGAACACCAGAGCACACCGTGGGGCTGGGTGCCTGCTTGGAGGGGGGTGGGGAACAGCAGAGCACAACGCGGGGAAGGATACCTGCTTGGAGGGGGGGTCGGGGAACACCGGAGCACACCGTGGGGCTGGGTGCCTGCTTGGATGGGGGTCGGGGAACACCAGAGCACACCGTGGGGCTGGGTGCCTGCTTGGAGGGGGGGGGTCGGGGAACACCAGAGCACACCGTGGGGCTGGGTGCCTGCTTTGAGGGGGGGTGGGGAACACCAGAGCACAACGCGGGGAAGGATACCTGCTTGGAGGGGGGGGCGGGGAACACCGGAGCACACCGCGTGGCTGCCTACATGCTGGGAGGGGGGGTGGGAAACACGGGAGCACACCGCGGGGCTGCCTACGTGCTGGGAGGGGGGGGTGGGAAACACGGGAGCGCACCGCGTGGCTGCCTACGTGCTGGGAAGGAGGTGGGGAGGGAAAGAGAGCGCCATGGGCTAGGGAACTGCGAATCTGGCGCCCTGCACTCAATTACCCCTAAACTCTCAACAGGGTTTCCTTCTGCCAGACATATCACTGCTGTGTGTTACCTGGGAAGAGAGGGAGGGTCTTCTACAGGAATGTGGATACCGCCCTGGCCCCTATGCAGCTTGCCTGTGTGCAGCCATGGTCCCCCCACCCCTCGCTGCACAGTGGATCAGACGAGTTAGCCTGACCGGGACAGGGACCACGGTGGCTCTCCCGATCAATTTGAGAAAGCAAATTGCAAACGCTCTTGCAGAAACATTTCAAGAGATTACCGAGGCAGATTACAGAGACGTGATAGATCAAATCAATGGGCTATTCCACGTTTAGGCATGCATGCAGGCAGCCATAACCAAAATCCTCCTCTCCCAAAACATAGAAATCTACTTACCCCGAGCACGATCCTCAGCTTCCTCCTCTACATCAGCTTCCAGCTGCTGTGACTGGCTAGCCTCCTCCGGGCTGGAGAAGAGATCCTGGCTGCATGTGTCCTGGGACTCCGGGGTGTCTCCCGCCACGCCAGTAGCCTCACTGTCTCCGTCCTCTACAACATCCCCCACTGCTCCCTGCTCTGAACTCTCCATCGTGCTCCTAGGATTCGCAGTGGGGTCACACCCAAGCATGGCATCCAGCTCCTTGTAAAAGCGGCAGGTTGTGGGGGCAGCTCCTGATCGGCGATTTCCCTCACGGGCTTTGCAGTACGCACTCCTCAGCTCTTTAATTTTTACCCTGCACTGCAAGGCGTCCCGTTCATGGCCCCTTCTCATCAAGGACTGCAATATCTGCCCATACGTATCATAATTTCTCCTTCTGGAGCGCAGCTGTGTTTGCACAGCCTCCTCTCCCCAAACACTAATGAGGTCCTGCAGCTCTGCATTGGTCCATGATGGGGCTCGTTTGGTGCGTGGAGGCATGGTCGCTGAGTGATTGATAGATTAATTGCACTCCACACCTGGCTGAGCAAACAGGAAGGGGATTTTTAAATTTCCAGGGGGAATTTAAAGGAGGGGTCAGGTGAGCACAGGGCAGTGGAGTTTGCTTGATTACCAGAGAGGCTTCTTCAGGTATGCTGGGATACCTGCTTATGCCACGGAGGTCAACAAAAACGCTGGTGAGTGTCTACACCTGATGACCAGCGCTGGTGATCCAGCGCTGGATCCTCTACACCCGAGGCTCGACCGGGTGTACGGCCAGCACTGCAAACAGGGAGTTGCAGCGCTGGTAATGCCCTGCAGGTGTGTACACCTCCAAAGTTGCAGCGCTGTAACCCCCTCACCAGCGCTGCAACTTTGTAGTGTAGACAAGCCCTAAGTATTGACCCTATCAGAACTACACTTTTACAAACTATTTCCTAAACTAGCATACATTTCTTTATACCAATAGTCAAATTTACACTTGTGGATATTTAGAAATAATCTGCCACAAATTACTTCTTGAAATGTTAAAGAATAGAATGAAAGTAGTTAATAAAAGTATGCTCGTCCAAACAAGTTTTCCCCTTTTGACAAAGGAACGCTAATTAACCACTGGAACAATTTACCAAGGGTTGTGATGGATTCTCTATGACTGGATGTGTTTAAATCAAGGCTGAATGATTTTTAAAGCTATGCTCTTGTTCTAACAGGTTAATTCAGGGAAGTCCCAATGCCTGTGCTATGCAAGAGGTCAGACTAGGTCACAATGGTCCCTTCTGGCCTTACAATCTATGGCCTGTGAAATGGTCCTTTAGTACTAATAAAGCATTTCTGAAGAAATAATTCACTTACTCCTATGTAAGCCAGAGGCACCAAAATGAAAACATATTTAAGGGCACAGGGCCCAATCATTCATTGCACGGAGCACCTCAAGCCAGTGAAGTCAACAGGCCTTGAGCACTCTCAGTACTTTTGAGGATCAAGCCTATATTGAATACCTTTTCAGCTCAGTTGATCTAACTTCCTTGATTATTGTATATACTGATTTGCTAGTTTACACAATAAAACAAAATGGACAATGTGGAAAATTAGGAATATTTTGTGTCTGAAGTACATTGAATCAGCCACCAGATGGCACAAATTACCAGCTGACAAGCTACATGACAAGTTCTGGCATAGCTGACTATAAGCAGTATTAGTTTTGAATAAATACAATATTTTCTTTCCCATGGAAAATATATGTTCATCAGAAGGTCCATCTAGCCCAGTATCCTGTCTTCTGACAGTGGCCAATGCCAGGTGCCCCAGAGGGAATGAACAGAACAAGTAATCATCAATCCGTTCCCAGCTTCTGGCAAACAGAGGCTAGGGACACCATCCCTGCCCGTCCTGGCTAACAGCCATTGAAGGATATAGCCTCCATGAATTTATCTAGTTCTTTTTTGAATCTTGTTATAGTCTTGGCCTTCACAACATCCTCTGGCAAGGAGTTCCACAGGTTGACTGTGCATTGTGTGAAAAAATACTTTCTTTTGTTCGTTTTAAACCTGCTGGCTATTAATTTCATTTGGTGGCCCCTAGTTCTTGTGTTATGAGAAAGAGTAAATAACACTTCCTTATTTACTTTCTCCACACCAGTCATGATGTTATAGACCTCTATCATATTCCCCCTTACTCCCTTTTCCGAGCTGAAAACTCTCACTCTTTTTAATCTCTCCTCATGCGGCAGCCATTCCGTACCCCTAATCATTTTTGTTGCCCTTTTCTGAACCTTTTCCAAGTCCAATATATCTTTTTTGAGATGGAGTGACCACATCTGCATGCAATATTCAAGATGTGGGCATACCATGGATTTATATAGGGGCAATATGATATTTTTTGTCTTATTATTTATCCCTTTCTTAATGATTCCCAACATTCTTTTCACATTTTTGACTGTCACTGCACATTGAGTGGATGTTTCAGAAAACTATCCACAGTAACTCCAAGATCTCTTTCTTGAGTGGTAACAGCTAATTTAGATCCCATCATTTTGTATGTATAGTTGGGATTATGTTTTCTAGTGTGCATTACTTTGCATTTATCAACATTGAATTTCATCTGCCGTTTTGTTGGCCAGTCACTCAGTTTTGAGAGATTCTTTTGTAGCTCTTCGCAGTCTGCCTGGAACTTAACTACCTTGAGTAGTTTTGTATCATCTGCAAATTTTACCACCTCAGTGCTTACCCCTTTTTCCAGATCATTTATGAATATGTTAAATAGGACTGGGCCCAGTACAGACCCCTGGGGGACACCACTATTTACCTCTCTCCATTCTGAAAACTGACCATTTATTCCTATCCTTTGTTTCCTCTCTTTTAATCAGTTACCAGTCCATGAGAGAACCTTCTCTATTATCCCATGACTGCTTACTTGGCTTAATAGCCTTTGGTGAGGGACCTTGTCAAAGGCCTTCTGAAAATCTAAATACACTATATCCACTGAATCCCCCTTGTCCACATGCTTGTTGACCCCCTCAGAGAATTCTAGTAGATTGATGAGGCATGATTTCCCTTTACAAAAACCATGTTGACTATTCCCCAACAAATTAAGCTCATCTATATGTCAAACTTCAGATGTTCATCACACTGCATAAAGCACTAGTGGATTGCGGTCATAAACTACAGGGATGGGCACAGTATAAGGACCTGTATTGTAATAATAGAGACCCGTAAGTCAATAATATTATATACTAATAAAATAAATAAATATTGAATCTGCACATACCTACCTTAATAACCACATGACCTTACTGCAGTAACCATTGTATTTCACCATTCCATTCCCTCCTTAGATTTTAATTACCATCATATCTTGCATATTATAGGGAGATTGTCAGGATTTCAGGGGAAGAACCATATCTTTCCATTTGCACTATCAATAAAAGTACCACTTTAGATGCTTTCAAAATAATAAAGTAAGTGCATGAAGTCAGGATCCCACACTATGCCTGATCACTAATTTTATCTCCTTCACACTATCACTTCACTGTTATTAATATCTACTGGTCAATGAACTGTAAGTACTGCTAGTTTGTCACAGATATAATTATTTTTTTCCCTGATGTCAACAGAGACTTCACTATTTCATGCCCTTCCCCTTCTCAGATATGTAATGATTTTACTCATGTATGCACATGAAGACTTAAAAGCTCAAAGAACACAGCACACTGTGTATCTGAAACTTATTGGAGTTTAAAAAGCTATTCTAGTAAATTAGAAAATATATAGAAGTTCCTCACACCCAATAGCTCATAAACAAGAGACACCTACAAAGCTTTATTCCTAGAAAGGAATGCACTGTTCCCTGGGTGCAAATGGAACAGTCACAAGTGATTCACTCTAAAATAAAAAGGCAGTGTAAATTGTCCAATAGAGCAATGACAATTTTACCAGCTGAAGATTTTCCATTAGAACTTTTTGTTCTTCAGCAACCTTTACTGTAAGCATTTCATAGGTATTTTAGCACTCAAGATTGGTTTGTTAATGAAGTCACTGCCTCAATCCAAATCATATTTCCTGTGTAATGCTGGGATGGACAATACACTGAGCTGCTAAAATGTTTATCACACTAATTGGGATCTTCTCCTTTTTCTATGGCTAAGTTCGTTTAGAACATTTGGTCAGATCATTTGATCACCTACTTGTATTTAGATCTTCTCCCTAAATTACAGTGGGACGTTCTTCCTTATAAAAATGAAAAATAATTCACAGAAAACCTATCCCCTGCAATAACAGAATCCATTAGAAGGACCAGTCATATTAATTTAGATGGAATATAGGCCCAAAGAGTCAAAGGTGTTAACATAATCCAGTCACTGACTGACATTAAACAGTTTAAGCAAGGTTTGGGGTTTGGTATACAGAGACCTCAGCCTGCTTAGTATCATGGCAAACACACCATTAAAAATCCTTTTAGCCTTTGATTAATGATACAGATAAGGAGGGGAAAACAATTAAAGCATTTCAAATGTAAAATATTAAATTATAAATAAAGTTTTTATTTTAACATTCCTTGTTCCCTTTCTCTCCAGCTTTAGAGTCTTTAGAAAGAAAAAAAAAACCATGTTTGACAGTCTCTTAGTAGGTAATAACTATCCTTTCTGGGGAAAATAGACAAAGTTAGTTAAGATAGGCTGGAACAATTGTTGTTATTACTGTTAAAGACCAATCCCGCTTCCTAGATGACAAAACAAGAGGAGCACACGTGAAAGGGAAGAACAGCAATGATAGAAAATGCAGCTTCTGTTTCTGATGTTGACTCTCACAACCTCAGTGCTGGAAAACACAGGCACAGCATATGGTCTTATCAGCCACTTTGAGATCTGGTAAAGTTTTATCAGCACTGAGCTGTTTCGGGCATTACATTTAGCTGCCTCTTTCTGTCATATGCTTATAGTCTTGGCTGACTAATCCAGACTCTTATTAGACAGGTGAAAAAAAGGAGAGGGATAGGAAAGACAAGAAAGAAGGTAGGGAAGGAAAGAACACACAAAGGGAGGGAGTATAACAAAGTCTCAAATCCCAAGTGGTAATCAGGATTTAACCAAAGCCAGTGGAGGTGGTGATGTCATCTGGCTCCCTCTCTCTGGCCCGGTCTGGTAAGGACATCTTTTGGAACTAAGATGAAGGGTTTCAGGGGATGGTGGAGGTGGCAGCCATAATCGTGAAGTTCTCTCTTCCCCTTCTCTCATCTTTCAGTCAACCAGCATTGTGATTGTTGGCAGACAGCTGCTTCTTCTACTAATTTTTTCCAAAAGTTTATTTTTAAGAACTCCAAAAGGGAGAGTTGGCAGAAGAGTCCATCATCTTTTTATTGTCCACCAATAGACCTAACTTCTGACACACCAGTTTTGGGTTATTGATTTCAGGTTCTCTACTGCTTTTGTTTACTGACCATAATCTTAACACATTGCTTGAAGGGTCCAGTTCAGTCCAATAAAATCCTTTCTATTTAAATTAATTCAGTCTTTCTGTCTCTTTCTTACATCTTTTCTTAAACAATTTTATATAGCAGGTCGCTGTGACAATTTATGAACTTTCACTTACTCTTTCCAGCTGATGTTAGAATTTGGATAAATTTGTAGTTTAGATTATTACAACAGACCACTAGCACAGCAGCTCATCAGTAGGATCTACATTATCATTTGAGGCAGAATTCTCCTTTTGCATATAATGAAAATTGTCTCTGATAATCTGTTTTTTCCTATACCCACAGAATTCTCTGTGATGCACCTGGGAGACTCTTACATATCAGGACAGTCATATATCAGAGTTCAGATTCTCTCTGCCGAAGAATTTTATCCTTAATAAATGAAAGAATATGAGCAGTTTGGTGGCTGATCTTTCCATAAATCAGCCTCTCAGCATTTTTTTATATTTGCATATTTTATAATCTTTGAACGTTAGGTTTTATTATTAAAATGCATTGGTGTGGATCTTTTTCCAAAATCATCAGTAGCAATTTCAATGATCAGGAACTAGTAACAACTCCATATGTTATACTGTAGCAGGCCATGTTTTCCTCTCACTGATTAATTTAGGCACAGAAATTGTAATAATTCCAATCTATAGTTGAAGGATGAGTCAACACCCACAACAGCAGAGAACTGCAAGTGTAGCTATTTGGCTCACTCTGTGTGCCAGTTCTGAGGTATTCAAGAACAGTCTATGTGTTAAACACTATATATCCCTTCACCAAAATACTGAGGATTTTTCCTTTTGAGCACATCTTGAAAGGCTTAGTAACAAATATGATTACTGATCCAAGGTTCAGATAATGTAATTATATCAAATCATATGCCCCATTCCATCAGTGGGTATATTTAGCCACAATTTATAATTGGACTAAGGCAGTGGTTCCCAAACTGGGGTTCGAGAACCCCTGGGGTTCATGAAATGTTACAGGAGTTTCTCGGAAGAAAATTCCCCAGTGGCAGACAGAGCTGTCCCTAGGGATCCCGGGGAACATGGGGCCAGCAGTCCGGAGCCCCTGGACTTCCAAGAGCTAAGAGGATCAAAGCAAGCATATCTATCACACTGAGGAGATTTAAACTTCAAGACTCCTTATAAGAAATGGAAAGGGAGGTGGATATTTTTTGCTGTTTTTTTAAATTAAATAGGCAGCCAATATTGTTTTTAAAATTATTATGACAAACAAGTTTAAGCTTTGTTGTAACATGTGTTGTTTGTCTGGACTGATCAAAACCTGAATGCTTGTGTAGGAGGAACTTTTTGATTTTGCTTCTTAAATACCTTCATGCCATTTCACATCTGATACTCTTTGATGAAACATAGGCGCCTTGTCTTATAACAGGCTTATTCAAAGAGATACAAGCTATGAAAGTGAGATCTTGGAAGAGTGTTGCCATTTTCATAATGTAATAAAAATACTGTAATGATAAATAAGAACATAAGAATGGCCCTACTGGGTCAGATGAAGGGTCCATCTAGCCCAGTATCCTGTCTTCCAGCAGTGGCCAGTGCCAGGTGCCCCAGAGGGAATGAACAGAACAGGTAATCAAGAGATCCATCCCCATCGCTCATTACCATTTTCTGGCAAACAGAGGCCAGGGACATTTAATAATAAATAGTGTGTAATAAGCATGTCATAAAAACAATTGTTATATTTTCAAGATCACTGCTTTTATAATTTATACTCAGGTAAAAGGGAAAATACATGGAAATATTCATTTTAGGAGTGGGTTCTCAGGACTTGACATTTTAGTGAAAGGGGTTCACAGATTGTTAAAGTTTGGGAACCACTGGACTAAGGCAATATGTGGACAAGATTTTATTTCAGATTTAGTCACACAGGTCAAAATATAGTATTTAATACTACATTAGCCACGATGGTTCTTTTAAACAAGCCATTTCAATTAGGAAGTATGTTAGTTCTTGTCTTCAGTGTGAAAATGATTTTTAAGCATCCCCAGTGAGCCAACAGAAACAATAATTATCAGTCTCAGCAGAGCACCATTTGCAAACCTGCTCAGCTAAATCCTTTCTGAATAGCATTTTTGCCATCCTGTTGGAAAACATTCTTCTTGTTCAGATCTCCAGAGTGTGCAAGGTTAATTGGTGTCAGGCAGTCCTGCCCGTTTATTAGTCACCTGTCAAAGTAAGTTATTCTTTTTAACTCTGGTTTTAGGAGACATTTTACCTCAGCAGAAACTACTCTTAAGGTATTAGACTGTTGCACTGGATGGAATTTATAAATGTCACTCATTAATAAAGTTATGGCATGTAACAGTCACAAAGCACTCACAAAGCAATAGTCTCTCACACATTGACTTGTTCCATTCTATACTGACGGTCTCACTGAAGTCAACAGGACTAACTGGAGTAGGATGCTGGAGTAGGGTGAGTCAGGGTATCAGGATCTATCCCAAAGCTTCCCCTCTGTTCGCTAGAGTTTATTTCATGGTTTCAGAGGCAAAAAAAAATTAAAGCACAATGACCTCTAAATATCACTACTAGGATCAGTACATGGCTTAACATGAGTCACTGTTGCCCATATCATTTTGGATATTCACCATCCCTAGACTTATTCAATTAGACCATTTATCTGACCGAAAAGTTATCTTTTTGACTTCAGATTTATTATTCACAATAAGCTTTATCCTACAAGATTATGAAAAAACATGAGTCATTAGAGGGTGACTGAACACAGTGTAGTCCAGTGTACCTACCTGGGAGGCAAGGTGCAGTCCCCCTGCTCTAATCATTCTTTCATTATTTATTAAAACTGCAACAGCTTCAACAGAAGAGACTGAGGGACCCCCACCGCAGATTATTCCATAGCTTAGTGGTTAAAGAGCTCTCCTGAGAGGTGGAAGACCCTCCTGTTCAAATTCTTTCTCCTCCTTGGGCATAGAAGGGGGGAGTGGAAGCTGTCTCCCACATCTTAGGAGATGTGCTGTAACCACTAAGCTAAAAATTCTAAGGTGGGTGCCACCACTTCCACCTCTTCTTGCCCCCACACCCTGGTTTGAGTAGGACATGATCCAGTAGGCGCCCTTTGAGCATGCCTACCAGATCAGGCCCCATAGGTGACTTAGGCAGCCACATGCCTGTCTTCTCCTGGCTCATGGATTGCCCTGGGTTTATGCAGAAGATAGTGTCCAAATGGCTAGAGGGAAGCAGCAGTGCACATGGCCAGAGGCAGAAACATAGGCACGTAGAAAACTTTTACCCTGAAAAAGTTAGGCACTGAGTGAGTTTAGGCACTTATAGCATACAATGAATCACACTGAAGTCCAAATTGAGACTTAGGTGTACAAAACTGGGACTCAGGCATCTACGTCTGTGGTTTAGGAGCATAAGTACTTTAGTGGATCACAGCCATTGTGCTCAAAACATGGCATGAGTACTGAGTAGTGACTGTGAGACAGAAGGTTCCTTGGTGTAATTATTGAGATTACTCTGTATGCCAAACCCCTAGAGTGCCAGCAGCATGCCCAATGTACTTCATCTCAGTCTCAGAGGCAAGCACTGTAGGTGTAGCTAAGCCTGGTAAAATAAACACATGGGACACATGACTAAGGGAAAAGTTTTTACTAGGGCTAGCAGTAAAGGTAGCAAATACCCTAGGAGCAGAGACTTAAACAGTTACAGTTCAAAGTGAGCAGCAGCAGCTCTTGTTTGGGTCCCTGACAGTCCAGCTGAGAGTCGGGGCTCTTCAGTGCCTGGGCACCTCTCCAGTCCAGTCTCTATTCAAGCAAATAAACATTTGTTGGTTTCCAAACCAGGCTCAGTCACTGTCTCCCACTGGGGACCCTTACCACCGGTTCCCTGTCCAACCACTGCTGATCCCCCACAAACCCACAAAGCTGCACCCATCTAGGATATCTAGCAGCCACTGCCTGTTCCACATGTGGCTCTGTTTACTGTTCCTGGGCTTCTTTCTCTAGCTGTCTGCTGCCATGTAGCGCCACCACTGCCAGACAGAGTCTGGCCGCTTCAGAAGTCAGACCTTTCCCCTTTCCCTTACCCATCCAGGGAAAGAGGAAGGAGAAGCGCAGTGGACAGAGGGTGATGGGAAACGTTGTCCTTGCGTAGCCAGGAGGAAGGGGATGTACAGTAGAGAGGGAGCTGAAGGAATTGTAATCCCTTGCTTTGCAGATCCATCACATAGCAATCTCTAGCATTTCTGTCAATGTCTCTTGTAGCTGCCCCTCCTCTTTACTTTCCTCTAGCTCTTAAACACATTGTCAGTAGGAGTAACTGAAAATCCTAAAAATAGCTGTTACCCCCACCTTTTGCAATCACCAGAGTGCCCTATACAGCTATGACCCTGAACTGTTCTGTGTCTTCCCCCTTGTCTCAGCACCAGGTTCCAGTACAAAGTCAGTTAATCCTATCACACCCACTTCTGTTCCTCCTGAACCATTTTGGTTTCAGTGTGGGTGGAAAGGTTTGCTTACACTGCTGAGCACTCTATATTTCTGCATGCTATGTTGAAGTCTCTCTGCTGAGCAAACAGTGAGTGCTGAGTGCCAGGGCTTTAGCTCTCCATATTTGTTTCAGCAGCACTCAGGAACAGGATTGAGCTCTATATCAATTTTGTTAAATCCTCCTTTTTAGGGAATCAGAAATCAGTGGCAAAGGCAACAGTCCACTGTTTTTTTTATTAAGACTCTCAGTTATTGAAACATAGCTAATACATACACCTCTACTTTGATATAACGCTGTCCTCGAGAGCCAAAAAATGTTACCATGTTATAGGTGAAACCGGGTTATGTTGAACTTGCTTTGATCCACTGGAGTGCGCCCCCTCGCTCTGGAGCATTGCTTTAGCGCGTTATATCCGAATTTGTGTTATATCGGGTCGCACTATATCGGGGTAGAGATGTATCTTAAACCCTTTCCTCACTAATAAAAGTCAAGATGAATTGTGTTATTAGCTGAATCCAAGAAGCTGAAGTAAACTGTTGATTAGTGCTCATTTAGGTTGCATTAGGATGCCTATGACAATTACCTTTAAAAAAGTGACAGCCAACCTTACATAAACCTACTTTCTTCCTAAAAATGCTGCCTTCCTAGGATATGCTATTTACAGGGTGGAAATCCTATCTGGCTTTAACAGCATATGAAGCACTATAAATCTTCCCCTCTTCTGTATGTCTTGATACAGAGAAATAGGAAGAATGATATGAGTGCTTTCTGATGAATCAGATCAAAGGAAGGGAGAGAAAAATACATTCCATAAAACTATTTAAAACTATTTTGCAACAGATCTTTTGATAGCTGAACATCTTTCCAACTGAGTTCTGATAACAAATCTGGTCTTCCTTTACTGCTTGTTAGGAAAGGGCATAGAGTGAGTGGCAGACAGACCAGTGACTACACACACACACACAGATCCACATGCAGCCTAGGAAACACAGAAAGATTCCTGCCAGCAGACTGAGTGGAAAAGGGGGCCAAATATTGAAAGAGACAAGAGAAGAGACAGGAGCTGACAGCTGAAAAGGGGAAAGCAGCAGCAGTAAGAGAGAATGAAAGAGTCAGCTCTTATAGGCAGAGAGAAAGAGAAACGACCCTGGAGCTAAGTTCTGCCTACCAGGAAAAGCACAGAAACTGGCTTTCTCAGTGATGTTGCACAATATATTCTGGCTCTGAAATGCCTTCAGTACAGTTTTTGCAGCTTAGTCACCCTCTGAGATCATCCAGATTTTATAATTCAGCCTTTCTTCCTGTCCTTATGTAAAGCGTTCTAGCAAATCTTCAAAGAAACATAGGTGCTGAGAAGGAAAAGCAACTGTCCTATTTTCTTCATGGGAATTTTTTGTTTTCTTCTTACTCATTCCACAGACCCTGGGGCAGGGATTCTGGCCCTTCAACTAATGTCAGAGGCTCTAAACTATGCGGGCTCAGTGGCTGTGGAGCACCAAGTGTGGAAGGGATAGATTTGCTCCCCTTCTTTGCCACCTGACCCTCCTCTTCCCCTCTCAGTCTCCCCTCCACCCTAGCAGCCTGACCTCCCCCCACACCACTAGTCCATAAGTCCCTACATCTACCTCCTCCAAATTTGAGTGAATGGTGTGGCGACCTGGAATGTAGAATTGCATTGCAACTCAGGCTTGGCCCAACCAAAAAGTGGTCAAGCCATGGCATAGGTGCCCCCTCCTCCCCCCGCCGCAGCTCCACGGCCTATGTACTGGCTTGCAATGGTCCCCAAGAGGCTATCGCGCACATGGGAATTTCCATCTAAAGAAGTGTAACAAGTATATCATTGTTGTAAAAGCAATTTGGAGACTAAAACTATGCTGAGGATAGGAGAGATACAAAACCAGCCCTCGATACAAATGGTTCTTTTGAGGTACCTTCCCTCGTCAGCTACTCCCAATGTCCACTGAGGGCAAGTGAAGTTTTACCCCTCTGTATTGAATCCTCAAGGCTCTCATGTCACCTAGACACATATTCATTCTTGCCTCCTTTTAATTGATTGTGAATTCCTTTCTAAATGCCTTTTGGCCTTTAGTTACACATTGTAGTTGCCCCCAAATCAAAACTAACACAGGGTACAAATCAAAACAAGGATTGTGGAGCTTGTGCAGCTTGTGTTTCCTTGCTATGAATATTTGAGAAATTAGTTTATTAGCAGGAATCTTGACTGAAACCACAAATTTTAAACAAATATTGGGGGATGTTCATGGAAAGCAAATTTTAAATTAATTTTCTATGGACATAGTATCAGAAGCTTGACTGTGGCCCTGACTCTGCAGTCTATCATTATCCATCAAAGCATGTATTTTAAAGTTTAAGGTCACATAAACCATAACTTTAAGCAAGTGCTTAAGTGCTTTGCTTAGTAAGGATAGCTGTAAATTTGTGTTAAGCTGCTTTTCTAAACTGAAGATCTCTAAGAGTTATTTTATCAAATCAGGGAATAGAAATAATCACACAGCTTGCATTTTATTTTTTTAAGACTTAATAGAAATGAGTTTCACATGAGAATTATTCTAAGTAATTATTCAGCAAGGACTAGATCACAAAGGGATTTAAGCACCTAACTGCCACTTTAGGCATCTAAGTTCAAAATTTAGATCCTCAAAGTCTCCTCTAAGCTGCCACCTATCTCTGTAGGTGCCTAAAGTCCAGAGGCTTGTATATTTCCACTGGTATAGTCCCCTAGGAACCTAAATTTCAGGCAATTGGCACATGCAAAACCACCTAAATCCTGATGCCTGGAATTTAGCTCACTCCTAAACTCTGGCAGGATTCACAAACTACCATATATGCTTTATGATAAGCCAGTTCATTTATAAGCCGACCCCCCTCAAGATGGATAAGTAAAAATGGAATTCTTTTATGACCCATTTATAAGCTGACCATATAATTCAGGGGTCGCCAAACTGGTGCCTGGCCCATCAGGATAAGCCGCTGGTGGGCCAAGACAGTTTGTTTACCTCGAGCATTCCAGGCATGGAGGTAAACCTAAGTAAACAACGTGTCCCAGCCCGCCAGAGGCTTACCCTGACGGGCTGGGACAGCAACTGGTGAGGAAATTTGGAGGGCGGGAGAAGCTGGGGGTCAAGGGAGTAATCCCTGTGACCACTCCACAAATGACCCCACCCTAGCCTAGGGCTCCCACACTCTCCCCATCCCGTCCCTTCCCACCTTAGCTGGGGCGGGCCAGGGGAGGATGTCTCTGGCCTGGCCACAGCTGCTTCAGCAGACCAGGTGGCATAGCCGCAGCCTGTTCTGGGGGGCAGAGCCGAGTGGCACGGCTACAGACTGCCAGCCCCAGAGCTGCAGCTGCTTCCGAGGCTGGGGAGAGAGCAGCGTGGCCAGAAGCAGAGAGACTCTGGCCCCACCATTTCCCCTCTGTCTCTGCTGCCTCTCCTTGCCCCTCTGTTGGGGGGGGGAGGGGCTGTGTCTCACTTCTCCCTTTCTATACCCATTCATAAGCTGACCCCCTTCTCTTATGCTTCCCTTTTTTACTAAAAAAATTGGCTTATGAACAAGTATATACAGTAGGTGTTCCCTCACCTACAGAACCCAATCTGGTAGGCACACTCTAAGAAAGCCTACAGGACCAGCCCTCACAAAAAACACAGCTGGAGGAGGCAATTCCCTCCACCAATAACTTGTGTCCTGGTGCTTAGACAACTCACCCAGAATGTGGGAGACTTAGGCACAAATCCGTGCTCTATGTGCTGTGCTGCACAAATTTGAACTCGGCTCTCCCATTTCCCAATAAATGTCCCAACCACTGGATATTCTGGGGCAGGACTCTTTCAGTTTCTCCTGTAGAAGCTCTTCTGCTTTGTATGATACACTTAATAGACATAGGCTACAGAGAGACTAAGAATGACTATAGCCTAGTGGTTAGGGCACTCACTTGGGATGTGGGAGACTCAAGCCCTTGTTCCTCCTCTTTTTTTTGTGAGAAAGGACTGATCTGGTTTAGGCATCTAATTCCAAGCAAGAGTTCACAGTCATATACCCCACAGAGAAAGAGATGTTTCCCATGAGAGGTCTACCTGCCTTTGAAGTTCAGGGCTTAGTCTCCTCAGCATTTCCTATTGGCTAATTTAGGCTGCTCTTAATTCAGTGTGCTGGTCTTTGTTAATCCTATCCTTAGGTACTTAAATCTCCCCATGCATTGTATAGGAAATCTGGTTGCCTAAGTCAGGGTGCTGGATTCCAGTAGGTGACAGGATGCCTAAAAGGTAGGTGTCGGTCTAGCCCCAAATATGTTAGGATAAGAAATATATAGGAAAATATCCAAATTTGCTTGCAGATAATTTGTAAACAGGAAAAAAAAGGTTTAATACATCAAATAAATTATTTGTTATGAATTATTTACTCAGGTCTAGTAATCTTCTAAACACAAACACAATAACATATTTTTTGCATATGTTGTCTCATTAACAAATAGCATTTTCCAGGTATACATAGCTTCCGAGAAATGAAGTACTTTGAGGAACTTCTGGCTTTTTCAGTCCATTGAGGATTTAGCAGCCATTTTTTAGAACTCCTTGATTCTTTACGCTACTGATGAAACCTGTTTATGTTATCCAACCTAATCCCAAAATCTCTCTCTTTCTTGTAAAACTTTTTTCTTCTTTCTACCAGAACACTATTAGAACTTGAGCAAACATTATGGTCCAAAATGTTCCAGAATGAAACCCTGTAGAACTCTACAATGAGAGCATGTGAGCAATTTTCCAATGCTACTATATACAGAGCTATATCATAGTTATATAGACCATATTGCCATTGTATCTGAGTGCCTTATAATCGTTAATGGATTTATCCTCACAACAGCTGTATGAAGTAGGGAAGTGCTATTATCCCCATTTTACGGTTGGGAAACAGAGAAACTGAAGCCCAGATCCTCACAGGTATTTAGGCATCTAATTCGCATTGATTTGGGCATGAGTGACTCACTTACGGTCACAGTAGAAACCTATGGTAGAACATGGACCTGGACCCAGGTCTCCTAAATCCTAGGCTAACATCTTTACCATTGGACTGTCCTTCTCAGAGACCTCTCAGAAAAGAAGTAATGGGACTGCTCAATAGCAACTTATGAATTTCTGGTGTCAAAACCATATTGTGGTCAATGCTCATAAAGACTGACAGCAGTTCTTCAGCCATCTCCAAAGGTGATAATCAGTCAACATAGTCAGTGCAGTCTCCATTCTAAAATCAAACTGAACAGGGTCAAAGAGACCTATGGTCTCAAGACACTCCTGGAATGCTCTACTTCAGGGGTCAGCAACCTTTCAGAAGTGGTGTGCCAAGGCTTCGTTTATTCACTTTAATTTAAGGTTTCACGTTCCAAAATACATTTTAAACCTTTTTAGAAGGTCTCTTTCTATAAGTCTATAATATGTAACTAAACGATTGTTGAATGTAAAGTATATAAGATTTCAGAATGTTTAAGAAGCTTCATTTAAAATTAAATTAAAATACAGAGCCCCCCGGACTGGTTGCCAAGACCTGGACAGTGTGAGCGCCACTGAAAATCAGCTCGCGTGCTGCCTTCGGAACCCGTGCCATAGGTTGCCTATCCCTGCTCTACCTGTAACATTCTAAACCAGGGGTCGGCAACCTGCGGCACACGTGCCAAAGGCAGCATGGGAGCTGATTTTTAGTGGCACTTTGCTGCCAGCCGGGGTTCTGGCCATCGGCCCCGCTCAGCCCGCTGCCTGCCTGAATGGAACCCGAGGCCAGCAGCGGCTGAGCGGAGCTGGAGACCAGGACCCAGGCAGGCAGGGGCCAGCAGACAGAGCCCCAGACTGCAGAGTGGGCGGCAGATGGAACCCCAGACCGGCAGCAAGCTGAACCACTCAGCCCGCTGCCAGTCTGGGGTTCCGTCCACGGGCCTCTGTAAATGTAAAATGTATTACTGGCATGCGAAACCTTAAATTAATGACAACTTGGCACACCACTTATCAAAGGTTGCTGACCCCTATTCTAAACAATCTTCCCAAAAAAGAGGAAATTAAAGAAAGGGAGGTGGCATTCAGGATGTGGTTTAATGAGCAAGGGTTGATAATGACTGCTTCTTTATAGAACCTTGCCATTCTGCAGCAAAATGTTGACTCCAATAATGACCACAGTGCTTCCTTTCCTGCTTGTGTCAACAAAGAAGGGCATATATCTAATGCACATATCATAGTCCACACTTCCCACAGTACCTTCACAACTCAGTGAGCAACAATTAGCTGAAACTCAAGCAGAGGAAACTCAACTACAAAAACAATCATCTTGGTCTGAATTCAAGCTTTCATATATACAACATTTGAAAATTTCCTACAGTGAGAAACACTTGTCCCTGTTACACAATACAAATAAGCCACATTAATAATAATTGGAGATATACCAATCTCCTAGAACTGGAAGGGATCATGAAAGGTCATTGAGTCCAGCCCCCCACCCTTCACTAGTAGGACCAAGTACTGATTTTTGCCCAGATCCCTAAGTGGCCCCCTCAAGGATTGAACTCACAACCCTGAATTTAGCAGCCCATGCTCAAACCACTGAGCTATCCTCCCTCCAGGTTGCTAGCTATCAAACCTGCTCTACTGAGCAGAATTTTAAGACTCCTGTGGTAGAAGGGAAGAAATCTTTTTTTTTTTTGCCTTTTGCACAGCCATGATAGAAATATAAAAAACACATTACGCTACAATAAGTTAGATTTTGAATGCGATTTATATCAGTAGCATTTTGGGCCCTACATGATGTGGGCCCTGCCTACCTTAGGCCTTACCTACACTAGAAAGGGTTGCTGATACAACTAAACTGGCATAGCTATACCGGAAAACCCTCCTAGTGTAGGTAAAGCTTATATTGGCAAAAAAGTTATTTTGCCAATATACCTTACAGCAGTTCCCCAAAGAAAATATGCAATATTGACAAAAATACTTTTTTTTTTCCTGATATAATTGTGTCTGCACTAGGACTTTTGCTGGCATGGCTATGTCAGTTAGGAGTGTGATTTTTTTCACAAGTCCAACCAATATAACTATGCTGGGAAAACATTTTAAGTATATAACAGGCCTTAGAAACTCAGTGGGAATTAGCCTCCTAAATCATAGGCATTTCAGAAAATTGTACCCACTGTCAAGTTGCTTAAATTCAAATTAAGTGGGGTTTTTAAACGATGGCTGAGGTGGCTGCTATTCTATCTTAATATAAATGTTTTCATGGTGGCTGAACAGGTGTTAAAAATATTAAAAACAGACAAATCTGTCAGGTGGCTAAGGAATGGGCATTGTGGAGAGAGATGACATGAAACAAGTAGGTAAATAGAGGAGTATTGTAGTGGGAGTTATGTGAAGAAAGATATGGGACTCTGGCTGCAAAGGACACGAGGGAATGATTGTGGCAGGTTTGGAGGACAAGAGTATAGGAAGAAGGCTGGTAGATACTAAGCAGGGGTGGCTTTATGTTTTTTGCAGCCTCAAGCATGGCAGGCAGGCAGGCAGTCTTTGGCGGCACGCCTGTGGGCAGTCTGCTGCTAACACGGATTCAGCGGTATTTCTGCGGGTGGTCCGCTGGTCCCGCGCTTCGGAGTGCCTGCCACCGAATTACCGCTGAAGCTGTGGGAGTGGCGGACCTCCCACAGGCATGCATTGAAGGCTGCCTGACTGCTGCCCTCTCAGTGACCGGCAGGCCACCCACCGCGGCTTGCTGCCCCAGGCCCACACTTGTTGCACTGGTGCCTGGAACCACCCCTGATACTAAGGCAGGTAGTGCACCATATTCACCACAAGATGGCCTAGAACATAAAAATTTTCAGCAGCCCAGAAGAAATTAGCATAACATCTCAAGGACAAAACAGATTAGAATTTACATGAAGACCAAATATTAATGACTTATTGATTTATTTATATGTATAGGCACACTCACACACAGTGCCACTAAGCAAAACTGTTAGTCTGAACTTTATTTCATATATATGTCCTGAAATGAATCAGATACAGTAATGACTTTCAACATTCATTAGCCTGTTTAGTGTTACATATTTAAATTATATATAGTATTCACAATGGTAAGGTAATAGATGGGGGTGGATACAAGTCTGTATACAAGCTGGTAGGGAGGGTGAATGGAAGGGTGGGAAGGTGAGTGGCATCTTGTGTGAGAAACAGGTTGAAGGGCTTAATGAGTGGCAAAGCAGTCCAGAAGGGCGTCAGTGTGGATGAAGCAGAATGGGAAGAAGAGAGGATGGGTAGTTAGTGAGTTGGGGAAAGGCTAAATAGCTGGCAAGCAGAGTGAATAGGTGGAAGCCTGGGAAGGGAACTGAATGAGTGAGTGGCAAACTGGGTGTATGGTATCCTTGGTGGCAAGCAGGACTGGATGAGAGTCAATAGAGAACTAAAGAAGGTGCTAGGTCAGTAGTTCTCAAATATTTGTATTGGTGATCCCTTTCACACAGCAAGCCTCTGACTGTGACCCACTCCCACCCATAAATTAAAAACATATTTATTACAGTATTGCCAGTCCCAAGCATTCAAAAATCATAGGGGTAGGCCTCAAAGAATGATGAGAGTTTTCTTAAATAATACACATTGAGCTCATTTTGTCTTCAGATTTTTGAGTCTTCAGGGTGCACTTGGATCACATTTTCAAGCTTTTCTCCACTACCCTGAGGGCCAGAAATGTACCTTTCAACAATGAAAGATGAGATTCTTACCTAATCACACGAATCCAATACCTGGATCTTTAAGACAAATATCTCATATCCTGGGACTCGGAATCAGGCCTGGAGTAATCAATATCTACTTGCAAAGGGCCCATCTCAGGACATGGGGCGGTGGGAGGAAGCAGGCAGGGGAGCCTGACCATCAGATATGGATGAGTGGTATTGTGACAGGCTAAACCTGAAGGATTCTCATGACCTGGTGCATGGGGTTGCAGCACCACTCAGGGTTGACCTGGCCACTCCTTGCCTATCACAATGGAGGAGTAGCCTGCCAAATTTGAGTGAATAGAGTGGTGTTGCAACCTGGCAGTGCCACTCATTCAAATTTGACCGATGCTGTCTGAGTGCAGGGCAGGTGATGGGAGTAAGTGGAGCTGCTGGTCTGCCAGGATAGGAGTGGAGCACTGAGCCAGGGGGACATCAGTGAATAGCCAGGAAGGTTCCGGGAGTGGTGGGTGAGGGACTGGGGGCAAGGTATTGGAGGGGGGAGCTATGGGTTGAGTGGGGAGTGAGTTATAGAGGCTACTGGGAGATTGGGATGGCGTTGCGGGGGGAGTGGGAGATCTTGGAGACTGTGACTAGAGGAGCTGATTTGTTGGGGCCTGCGGTGAATGGGAGTTATGTCAGGGCTGCTGGGACATGTGGAGGAGCTGTTAGGGTAAGTGGGGGCTGATGCAGGGTTGTTTGGGTATATGTGAAATGGTAAGGACATTTAGGTATCTGTGTGTGAGGTGGGGTATGTATGGGGCAGGAGTGCTTTGCTAAGTCATCCCTGTTCATGTTGCACAAGGCTAGCAGAAGCTGGAGCAGAACTCGAGCGGGGTCGCAGGGCCACTCAGATTTGGATCAGCCACCTTTCTGTCATGACGAATGGGCTGGTGGGCCAAATATGAGTGAAGATAGGAGAGAGCCCAAATTCCTTAGTTCACAGGGTCCCAAAATGCTTTTAATCTGGCACTGCTGGCAATAAAATTAGCAGAGTTGCAATTGTGCCTGCCATCACCTGTGGGAGCAGATGCCACCACTCTCAAGCCACACTTTATAATCTTCAGGGAGCTGGTGTGAGAGCCTGGAAGAGGCAGAGAGTGGAGTCAGGGTACTAAGAGCAGAGGGAATGGGGGAGAAACAGGTGGAAAAGTTGCTGGGTGGAGAAGATGAGGGAGGAGCCTCACTGGTCCAGGCTTGGGAGCCTAAGACGACTGCTGTGCGTCAGGCAAGGAACAGAGCCACTTTCTGTAGTGCTGAGATGTAGGTGACAGGGGCTAATGGAGTTTCAGGGATGGAATGTTGCATGGACCAGGCCTCTTGTGGCTCATTCCAGACCAGAAGTAACTGGAGTATATGGCTATGTCTCTACAGCAATCCATGGTGTGACTGTAGTTTGGGCAGACATACCTGCACTAGTACAGCTAAAAATAGCAGTGTAGATGTACCAGTGCAGGCTTCAGCATGGTCTGTGTAAGCTTGCTGGGGACCCTCGGTACCTACTCATATTGCTAGCATGCGCTGAAGCCCACATTGACACATCTACACTGCTATTTTTAACCATGCTAGCATGGGTAAACCTTCAGTCACACCTCAGATTGCAGTGGAGACATACCCTATGTTCCATGGCTCAGCTGAAACTGGAAATAAGCCTTGTTTGTGCAAGCCAGCACAGGAATTTGGGACTGGCCCTCAAAACTGGCCCACTTCAGCTGGGCCCTACAACTCCTTTTAAAAATTGAAAGAGGACATTTTTTGTTAAATTTACTCTGCAGTGTTGAAACCCAAAACACCAACAGTGCAAATCTGAAAGGTTCAGAGACTATGGGCCTGATCTTGAATTCCTTGGTTCCTTTGGATGGTCCACTAACTTCAATGGACTCAGTCTCGGGCTGCGTCTCCCAAGAGATTCAACAGAGCAGGAGCAGCCTGGAAGACCTGAATTCTCTCTTTGGCTATCTACAGGTTCCTCCCCAGCCCAAAATAGCCATAGCACTAAGCTCTCCTGCCCCCAGCATGCTCCGGCATGCAGCGGGTGACAGGGGGGAGGAGGGAGGGAGCAGTTTAGGGCTGCACTTGAAGTTGGTGGTACTTGGTGTCACTATAGCATCTACAGGACATTTGATCCTGCTCAAATGACACAAGCAGGGAGCCCTAATATAAATACAAAACACATCAATAGTGAAGGAAAATACATTCGAAAATGAAATAATTGTGCAGCAAGTGCTATGTAGTCAAAAATATACTGTGGGCTGGATCATTCCCTTCCCATGTAAGAAAAAAAACACGAGAAGAACTTCTGTAGGGGGAAATCTCCATAAATGTTGTTCAATTGGACTAGCAGGAGTTTTCCCCATGTACAAGTCACAGGGCCTGCTCTCAAACCTGGCAGATCCCAGAGGATCTGCAGAAGATTAGTGCCACGGGGCACAGCTACATGGACTACTCCTGGCCATGGTTGCCCCCAGAATCCCTGGAGAGACACTACAGAAAAGACAACACAGCCCCGGTTGTATTAACTTTTCTGCCTGTGGGAGAAGACATCAAGGTGAGAGTATACATGGCTCAAACAGTTTTCAGCTACTGTCCAGAGCAGACTCTGAGGACTCAAGGTGGGGAAAAGACCCATTGAAGCAGATGACCATCTCCCTTCCACATGGGAGAGGGAAGATCTGCACATGGAAGAGACTCTCTGCACACATATATGGGAGTAGGGAAACAAAACCACCAGGAAAGGGATGAAATACCATTGCCAAGTGTCTGTGTAAGTTCCCCCTATTTACCACAAGATGGTGCAGAAACATAAAACGTATTAAGAGATTGGAAGGAAATAGCACAAAGTCTCCCAACTAAACAGCATGAGAATTTTCACCAGCTGTCGACCAAAGGAAAATGTGAAAGACTTAAGAAAATAATATAGGCACAATGTTACAAAGCAAAGCTGTTTCTCTGAACTTTATTTTAGATACATAATTCACAGAATCAGAGCAATATAACTGTTCACACATATTAATCTGTTTAACATTAATCGTTTAAAATATATCATGCTGAAATGCTTATTTCAATAAACAAGGGACTAGAAAAAGAAATGCAGCCTTGAATTTAATCTAGATAATTTGGTCAAGCAATGACAATATTCCCCCTATTTCTCCTCTCCAAATCAAATGTTACAATATAACAATTACATGTTAATAAGTGACAATAAAAACTTCACCTTGCTTGATGTTTAAAAAGTTGTTTTGCACAATGCTTCTAGATGCACTAATTAAGGTATGTCTGATGCTTATGTTTCTGGTTGCTTTTTTAAAAAGTCTTTTAGTACACAAATGTGCTATATTTTTGAATCCATGCAAGATATATGGAAGGTTTTGCTTAATTTCAGAAGTCAGTGTTTTAAACTTTCTGTTTTTTCATCTATATATCAAGTTGCACCAATTCTTATGGAATCTTTATTTTAAAAAAATCTGTCTGATACATAAACTCATGCCAAACCTTTTTGTAGGATTTTAAATCCGCTGTATTCCTACAGGTGGCACAGGACACAGAAGTGGAAATAATCTGAACAAAAATTGTAGGTGGTGTCTGTAATAGACCTAATTGTGTATAAGAGGGAAGCATGGAGGCTTAAAGATATTTTTCCCTTTTCCTGTTAAAAATCAACTTTTTTAAAAAAATTGCAGGAGGTCGGAGAAATCGCCTGTGGAATAGGTTGAAATTTTGTGGGATTCTTCTGTCTCCAGCACCAGATTGAACTGAATGGGAGGGATGGAAAAGGGATTTTGCTGATGCTGGTGGAGTTCATCCTACTCTCTGGCTGGTGCTAAACCATTACTGCCAAGATTGACTTTTATTCCTGGCTCATTGAAATACTCTGAACTGGAGAGCAAATGAACCAGATGCAGTGAATGAAATGAACTAGCCAAAAACTCTTCTTTGGGATGAAGAATGTCCCAGACCCCCAATATGTGTTTTATTTTCCTCAAAACTCCCTCACCCCCATTCCAGCACAGCATTACCCAGAAGCAAATGATGTTGGAGGTTTGGGCTTGTGGCTGTGTCCTTAATCAGCTGTCTGAAGCTCTGGCTCTCAGACCACTCTTCCCCCTATCCTTACTGCTGTAATATAATGCTGAACGCCTGCTATTAGAGGTTATTTGGTACTAATCTGCGGGGCTTGTTTAAAGAGTTTAGGGTAGCGAGCACACATCAGGGGAGACACAATGGAGAGGACACTAGCTTCTGTTCCACAGCAGGCTCGTCTTCTCTGCTACACCTATAAGGGAAGCAGCAGCAGCCCGCTCATGCGCACTCCGGTTGTTTTTCACAAAGCTAGTCTTAAGTGAGCTGGCAGACTGCAGCCAGCCCGTCTTTGTACAGAGACCACAGAGCTGGGTAGTAGCTGTGAACAGCATCTAGTGCTGTTACTTTTTAGCAATCCCAATGAAGTATTTGTAGAGAATACACTGATCCTGCCTGCAAACTTTTTGCACGGCAGAGATATTGATCAGTGTAAAGTGAAGATCACATTTCATATGAGATCCTGACTTTTGTTGTTTTTTTTCTTACAATATATTTTTATAGACTTTGTTATAAAACATGGTGCTGGGGAAGGTGAAGAGTTTGACAATAAGCTTTGACTGTCTCAATGACAGCAATGTCCCCGTTTATTCTAGTGGGGACACAGTCTCAGGAAGGGTCAATCTAGAAGTTACTGGGGAAATTAGAGTGAAATCTCTTAAAATTCATGCAAGAGGACATGCAAAAGTACGCTGGACAGAATCTAGAAATGCTGGATCCAACACTGCCTATACACAGAATTACACTGAAGAAGTAGAATATTTCAACCATAAAGACATCTTAATTGGGCACGAAAGAGGTAAGTCATTGTATTACACTAGTTAAAATTATATACAATCGTTTTGGATGCAAGAGGGAACGACATTGTATCGTGCATCTTGTTAGTTATTACAACCTGTTTTTAATGTACAGGTATAAAAAGCCAGAACAAATACGAAAGTAAAAGTGCAGTGCCTCTTTGTAGGATTTAGATTTTGATGATATGGAATTTACTGTTAAAACTGCATTGAGGTGCATCTGCAAAGTGCCTACAAACAAGACTTTTCCCAACTACCTGCCCTTAAACAGAGCCTTTCATACGCACTTCCAATGCATGGGGATTCCATTTGTTTAATGTAAAAACACTTTTGTCCTATGGATCTCATAGACATTAGTAGGCTTTTGCCTCTCTACGGGATTAAGAAAAACTGGAGGAGAAATCAGATGTAAATGATTGTTAATTTTTTTTTGGTAATCTCGTCATACATACTGAGATATAATTAATACATAGAATTCTGCTTTTGACATTTATGGAAACAATTCCAATTTTCAAACTAAATATGCGATAATCCTTCAAGGATGGATAATTGTTGGCAGAGAAAGGATTCCATGTGGTTTATTTTGACATATGCAGTCAGCTCCCCACGTGTGGTTTTTTCCTTTGCTTTAAATAAGTTAGTAAAATATCTGAATTTTTTAATACACTATATGTCAGTGAGACAGCTGTAAAGAAGTCCATCTGAAAGGCCATTTAGAGTCCATTATTGTGTAATTAGACCATCATTTCTAAGTTAGGGTGTTCTCGAACCTGCATTAAATGAAACCTACTGTGCCAGCCCCAATGGAAATGAAAAGTACTGTGGAAAATGATCTAATTTAGGCTAGGAAAAGGGAATAAAGCATTTTCAAGAAAGGAGTGGGTCTTCGGACTGTTCATCTATTGTTTGAATGGTTATATTGTTGAAGTATATAGGAGACTAAGCTTGTTTTTCTGAAGTTTCCACCCTTTGTTAGAAGCGGTTCAATCCTGTTTGGGACCAGTACTGGGGAGTGGGAGGGGGTGCTTATTCTCCTCTTAGCAGATTGGTTTACACGCGTCAGGTGATGGCGATGACTTAATTCCTAGCACAAGAAAATGATGTTAAAAGTGTTTATGTAATTTTCGGCTGTTCTCTCTTTTTACATCTATATGCAGTATATTTGCTGCAGAGATGGGTTTATGAGTAGGGTATTTTCCCCCTTCCCTCCCTAAGAAATGAATATCTGTAAAGAAGTTACATAGTGTATGTTACACAGTCAGGGAAAGGATTTCAGTTACCAGGGTGGAAGCAGGTAAATATAATTGGTAGAGGCATAGAGCTAAAAGGCTCTTTATTTTCCTATCGTGCAAACATTTCATCCGTGCAAAGTGCATTTGCCTTCTCCCCTATTTGCAATCCCTGAATTCCCTACCCCCATCATAGAGAAGTGCAAAAATGTATGCATGCTTCAGAGCAGGGTGTTGGATCACAAATATGTCCACAGAAGTTCCCAATTGCTGTTTTAAAAGCAAGAATAACTTTGCATGTGTGAGTATATATCTCAGGTGTCTCTCCACGAGTCCCATTCACGTACCTCTATTTGGATGGGAAGCAGGAGACGGAAGATGGAGTAGGTCTGAAGCTTGCAAATGAGAAGCACTTGTAGATAAGCGCAGTGTGTGGTGCGTAAACGCCGGTGATTTGTGCATTCACTTAACCTGTGAGCTTGGAGCAGCTCACGCCTCCCCTCGCTGTGCAGCACAGCCAGCGACTGCTGCTTCAGTGCACTCTGCGCGGCACGGAAAGGGAGTTTCAATGACTGAGCTCCGGCAGCACCTCTCAGCCTAGCCTGGTTACAGAGACCACGCCCAGTGCTCACTCAGTCATTGGCCCAATGGGGTTTGTTAGCCTGTTGCTAAGGCGATGCCAGCCGCTAATTGGAGGAGGGGAAGGCGGATGGGGGAGGTGGCTCGAAGGCTCCAGTTAGCCCCGGGGTTGTAGCTCGCGGGGCGAAGGGGGCGCTGGCGGCGGCGGTGACCGCTAGCTGCCGCTGCTGCTGCCTGGGCCCGGAATCCTCTCGGGGCCCAGCCCCCTCGCCCAGCGCTGAGCTGTGAGCGGTTAGGGCCTGATCCTGCCCCCGGTGAACTGAGCCGCTCCACGGTGGGAGCAGGATCGGGCCCTCCCCCCGCAGTCTCACTGTTCACACAAGCGGTCTCCGTCCAACGGCTCTGGCCGCGGCCCCTCGGGCTGGACCGCTCCGCGCTGCTAGCAGCGCCGGGCCTTGCCGGCTTCGGCCGCGGGGAGTCGTGAGGCTGGAGCGGCTCTGCCCTGACCAGTGACCCGCGTGGCTTAGCACTGGGCTGGCGGGTCCGGAGGAGGGGGCGCCCAGTGATCCAGACCACACGGGGGGGGGGGGGGGGGGAGCGAGGAGAAGCAAATCCTCCCCGGCGCCCCCTGCCCACGCTTTGCCGTGGCGAGCCGGCGCCCGGCTCTGAGAGCCCCGGGGCGCACGGCGGGAGCCCGGCCCGTAGGGTGGCGTTAGTGCAGCGCCTGGGCCTAGTCAGGCTGCCCCTTAGCACCCGGCGCCTGTGGCTCGGGCTGGGATTTGAGCCCCTCCCGGCGCGTGGTGGGAGGCGGCACTGGGCGCCCCGCAGGCAAGGAGCCGTGCGGAGCGGGAGCCCAGGCAAGGGGCGGCTCCCCCCGAGCTGCCAAGCTGCGTTGCGCGTGGGGGAGGTGCTGAGCAAACGCGCTAGTGTAATGTATACGGTATGTATATGAGCGGCTGGCTGGTTGGGGAGCTGCTCGCGCCGGTTTAGGCCGGTCCTCTCCTGCTCTAGTCTGGTCTGTGATTGACAGCTCAGCACTTGTTTACCACAGCTTTGCTGCTGCTGAGACTCAATGGGAGTGCTGAGCTGGCAGAAAGGAAGAGAAGGAGAGAAACTTCAGTGCCAGGAAATGATTAAAAAATAGAAAAGGCTAAAGACTAAAATGCCCTTGTGAAAACCTAGGATGCAGTTTCCGTGACATTGCATGCTGGAGATGTGCATAAATCTCCCTTAGGAGGTGTAAATTATCTGATCCTGTAGATATGTATCAGAGGGGCAGCCCTGTTAGTCTGGATCTAAAAAGCAGCAAAGAGTCCTTCATCAGACCAGGCAGGTATTCACCCACGAAAGCTCATGCTCCAGTACTTACATTAGTCTGTAAGGTGCTACAGGACTGTCCTTTTGTAGATATTATGCCTCTTTCATATAAGTTGTGGTAAAGAAGTCAAGAGTGCAGCACACTTTGGGGGAGCAGAGGTGTGAAGGACGAGAACAAAACTCCCTTTTTCTGCCCCTTTTTTTTGGGGGGGGGAGCTCTCAATCAGGCTGTGGTGAATACAGATATACCCATCAACCCACTTAATTTGCGTTCAAGTATTTATTATTTAACATAGACTTCCCTCAAAATGGAAATTTTGACTGTTTCTCAAGTTTTATAGTTCACGGTAAAATACAGTTTGCTAGGATTCCAGTGTAACATCAAAAAATCACAGATAAGAACAAGGAAGGTCAACTTTTCTAGACCTTGAAAAACTCTGATCCTCCCTGAATACCTATCTAAAGTGTAAAACACTTGAGATGGATTAGCTTTAAACAAGGCTGATTTTTTTGTAGTAGCTAGCCACCCTTCCACACCCTTTGATTTTGCAAGTACTTCCCACATCTTTTTACAGAACAGGATTTTATCTAATTTCTGACGTCTGTTGCTAGGTAGGAAATAAAAGGAAGATGAATTGCTAAATTCAATCTTCTGGTGCAGACTCCGTAGTAAGTATAACATGGGATTGCTTTTTGAATATTATTAAGCTATTTCATTTAAGACACCTAGAAATTGTATTGAAAAGTTATTCCCATTATAATTTTGTAATATGTTTAAGTAAACACTGGAATTGTAATAATCACATCCAAGCCTATGTTCAAATCAAGAATATTCTGTATTAAAATTGTGGCTAGAATCTTTTTACATAAAAGCATGTTAAACATGTTGCCTATATTTAACAATTTTTTGTTTTATTGAATCCAAATAGATTGTATCTTAGTAAGAAATATCACTATTTTTAAGAGTTCAGATGTTAATCCCTTACAATACAAACAAGAAACCTATGTAATATACTGTGATATGTAAAATGTTCAAGGTGAAATAGCTTTTTGGGTTTTTTCCTCCTAGATGATGACAATTCTGAAGAAGGCCTCAACACTATTCATTCAGGAAGGCATGAATATGCATTCAGCTTTGAGCTTCCACAGACGTAAGTACTACATATAATACCAATGCTGTATGAAATAATGTTGAAATACATACTTATGAAAGCAAGCACTGTATGGAAAATTCTAGTTTGGGGGGGGGGGAATAAAACCCTTTTCAATGGTGGTAGGGATTCCACTAAAACATGCTACAAGGACATAGTCCTATTAAACTATTAAAGAGGTTACTTTTATTCTAAGTGGAAACATTTTGAAAATTAGGGCTATTGATTGAAGGGCAGCAATCATTTCCTTTTGTGACCTGTTGCGAGTGTAATGTGTGCCACTTGGTCATACTGTGCAATGTTTTACTCACTATACAGAGGATAAAGGAACCAGTTGACCACTGGACCCTGCAAAGTTGCTGAGATCGCTTCCTGATGAATCAAGATTCTACTGCAGCCCTGTAGATAAGCAGAGTTAGTAATAAGAAGAGAATTTAATACTAATCCATTTGGATTTATTTGGACCAGATGTGATAGAATAAACTACATCTGAACAGAGGGGTAACTTTGAGAGTTTAGACTAGTAAATGGGGGGAAAAGGGACATATATTTAGATAGCAAGGAACAATATTAGGTCAGGCAATGTTAATACTTCAATAAAATGTAATCTGGACATAAAGAAATGGGATGTCCCTCTGAGAAAATGGCTAAAATGTACATAAATGCAAAAATGAGAGATCTGAAATTATTTATACACAGGAGATATCAACTTCATGGGCTTAACTCAAATATCAGTGAATACTAAGTAATGAGAGAGAGGATCAGGAAGAACAGAAGCAGAGAGAAGACTTTCAATATAAAACAGAAGTAATTGAGATAGAAAACCTTGGATAAATACCATGCAAGTTGGGATATCCTAACTTCCACATTAAAACCAATAAAGTGCCTGATTATTAGAGATGCTGAGCACCTGCATTTCCCATGGCTTCGATGGAACTTGCAGATGCTCAGTACTTCTCAGGCTCGGACTAATGTGATACTGCTGGAAATGCTATAATATGACTAGAAAAACATTAAAAAAGACTCCTCTATGGAATTCTAAAAGCCAGCTGGGCACTCAGGTGAGAACATCATTTACCAGTATTCAGAATGCTCTTTTGACTCAAACTCTGTTATACAGACTCTGCTTGTGTGTTCACAAAATTCTGTTCTCATTTTGGAAAAAAAAATGGTTTTCCATTCTGTAATTGGGACTAGACTTTAGGAAAGTAATCAGGAAGTAAACATATGGGTGAACAACCTGAGTGGTAGGTTTGGACTTCAAAACCAATGGTACTGGACTTAGGAGATGTAGAAGTTTGAGATGGAAGAAGACAAGTTAATTATTAAAAGGACTGGTCAAAACAGTCTTTTTTTTTTTAGTGTTAATGACTTAAAAGCGACCATGAAATTAGCTCATGATGAAGAACTTTAGAAAGAGAGAACTGATGATAAAAGCCTGAAGAGTAATTTAGTATAGCGAAGTGGAGGGTATAAAGAAATGGGATGTCCCTCTTAGAAAATGGCTTAAAGTATAAAGATGGTATAAACTCACTGGTTAAGTGCTGAAAAATAGGGTGATGATGAAAGCCTTCAACTTGGATTTTAATAGCACTGAGAAAAAGTAAGCACATTTCTCTGATGTACAGATAGAGGTGTCAAACTATAGGTTGAAAGAAATTACTCTAGCACTGCATAAAGACAGTGAAGCTGTGTTTAATTCCTGTTTTCTGTGTGAAATTCTAGGATATAGAAATACAGAAGTACAATTCAGGAAATCAGAATACTGCAGATTCAGGCTCTTAGTTATTTTACAATGTTAGAGAAACATAGGGGTTGGTCAGGCAGCTCTTTGTAATGTCTGAACTAGGTTGTCTAAAGTCAACTACAAGAGCAAGAGGTTAAACTAGCTAAAGGAGAATCAGATACAATAGGAATGTAGGCACAATTAAACTGTACTCAGAATAGTTAATCTATAAAATAGACTACCACAGATAGCAGTTGGAGCAATTCATACTAATTTTAAAACTGTTGTTAGCATTACTTTGTCCTAGAATTTTGTATATTCCAGATTTAAAAGTAGCTTCTTGTAAGTTTAAAGGAAATGTGTATCCTTGTGGCATGTTCTAGCAGAATTCCTATGATAGTGAACATTTTGACATACCTACTGTAAAATGAATTAAAATTCAACTACAGAGATTTTTTCTCCCAAACTTAATCCCTTTTGAAATATGGAAACTTTGCAAATAAGTTATGCTTAAATATTATGCAGCATAAACAATACTGTACAACTTATTGATTCTTATTCTGATCAGTTGTATCACTATTAGAAAGAGAGGATAAAGACTTACTCAATTTTGACCTTTGTGTCCTGCACAGACCACTTGCTACCTCATTCGAAGGCAGACATGGCAGTGTGCGCTATTGGGTGAAAGCCGAATTGCACAGGCCTTGGCTTTTACCAGTAAAATTAAAGAAGGAATTTACAGTCTTTGAACATATAGATATCAACACTCCTTCATTACTGGTAAGACTTGACAGAATTACTAATTGTTTTGGGTTTTGGCATACAAAAAAAGTATAACTGAAACAACATCAAAATCTTCAATTTTTACTAATATGCTCGTTAAACTGCAACTATGCTTTAAATATTGCATTTGAGCAACTCCTGATAGCTGACAATTTGAAAACAAACTTCAAGTACTTGGAGTTGCTTATTTTTAAATATACATTTAACTTCAGCTGTGAACTGCATATGATAAACTATGAAATCTCTCTTTCAAGAGAAAATTGTATTAACTGTTCTTTGATTTTAATAAAGAATAATTTAGTTTTTTGAGAAGCAGTGTTACTCCTATGAATCTTTCAACAATAGACTGCTAACTTAAAAATGCAAAGTAAAATTGTACTACAGTGCATTATTCATAACTTCAATATGGATATTGTCTGCCAATGGGGAGAAATTATCACAATTCTGTAGAATATTTTTCTCAAATTTTATTTTACTAAACTATTTGGATATTGCATTAAGATGTTTTCCGTGAGGCACACTCATTTCAATCTGGCCTGAAATCCCTTTTCTTTTTTGCTCAAATGGTAACGTAGGCAAAAAAAATAAATAAAATACAGTCCATTGAAATAGGTTTCTTTTGTGTATGGATGAAAAAAGTTGGATTTTCCTAGACAATTCAGTGGGCTTTGGATCAGGGCCTTAACCCTGATCTCATGTAAGGCAACAAGAGAAATACATTGATTGAGATGGGAATGGCAGCAGGATCAATATTCAGGTAGCCAGGGATTGAGATTTTTTAATTTATTTTTATTTTTCAAAAGTAAAATGGAATGTGGAAAGATGTTTTAATTACAGATTATTATATGGAAAGTTATACTGACAGTATGTTGCAGATATATGGGCTAAAAAGCCACTAACTGTCACATATACAGTATTTTCTAATTTAAATGAAGTCAGAGTTGAGGATGAGCATGACATGGGTAGCTCTTTGGTTAATTACCACCGCTAGTGCTGGGATGACTTTTTAGGACAAAACTTGCTTGCTTTACTTACATAATGCTGTTGAAGTGAACAGGACTATTCTCATGAGTAAAACAAGCAGCAGGAGTTGGCCTTTAAACTCTAATGGTTAATCCTCTGTGTTGATTAAAAAATATGTAGAGGTACTTCTGTTCTGCACTGAACCCAAATTTAATCACAGGTATCTATTGTTCTTTTGCAGTCACCCCAAGCAGGCACAAAAGAAAAGACTCTCTGTTGTTGGTTTTGTACCTCAGGCCCAATATCCTTAAGTGCCAAAATTGAAAGGAAGGGCTACACCCCAGGTATGTAGCAGAGTAATTACTGAAAAAAAGACTTTTTTTTTTTTTAAAAAGTACCTTTTTACATGTATAGCCATATGTAAATAATAAGTACTTGTGCGTACGCTGTTAATCAAAACAGACCAAGTGGTAACTGTCTTCAAGTTGTTATAGTACATAAACTGCACATTTTGTTATATTTGCTTATGTTGTGCATGATTCTGTTTCTGTTGAAATCAATGGGTGTTTTGGCAGTAAGTTCAGTAAGAGCAGCATCTGGCCCATTGTAACCATGTTTAGATTGCTGAAAATGTTCTTGTTATTACATAGCAATGCAAGAACAATATGAAATTCTGTTTTGTTCCAGGTGAATCAATTCAGATCTTTGCTGAGATTGAAAACTGCTCTTCCCGTATGGTGGTGCCAAAGGCAGCCATTTATCAAACCCAGGCATTCTATGCCAAAGGAAAAATGAAGGAAGTAAAACAGCTTGTTGCCAACTTGCGTGGGGAATCCCTGTCATCTGGGAAAACAGAAACCTGGAATGGGAAACAGTTGAAAATTCCACCTGTTTCCCCCTCTATCCTTGACTGTAGTATAATCCGTGTAGAATACTCACTGATGGTAAGTAAAATGCTCGGATTTTCTCAAAGCCTGTATTAGGGTCTCAAACACGTGGCCCATGGTGTTCCCCTCGCCGCCCCCCCCCAAGTATTTCCTGTCGCCACCAAGCTCTTCTCCCCCCCCCCCCCCCCCGTGCCACATCCCCTCTCTTCTGCCTACCGCCAGGCGCTTCCCACTACCAAACACTGTTTGGCAGCACTTAACGCTTTCCAGGAGGGAAGGGGGAGAAGCAGGGAGCTGCATGCTCAGGGGAGTAAGCGGGGTAGGGGCAGGGATTTGGGGAAGGAGTTGGAATGGGAGTGGAGAAGGGGTGGAAAGAAGCGGGGTAGAGGCAGGGCCTCATGGAAGAAGTGGAGTGGGGGCAGGGCTGGGGCAGTGTGTTGAGGGGGTGGGGGAGGTGTCAGTGATGTGGCCCTTGGGTCAATATACTAGTCCTTGTGGCCCTCATGGTCATTTGAGTTTGAGACCCCTGGCGTATATGATATGAATAATTTTCATGGAGACATCCACACAAGTTTGGAACAAACTTAGATATTTTTGGCTAGTTGGCTGTGAAACCTACATATCTTCAGCAGTAATCCTTGCTGCATTATAATGTGATGTGCATTTGGAACTTAAACTATTCAACAGGAAATTTACTAAGGGTGATTGGTTAAAACCATGGCAGATCTTAAAATATTTGCCTGTCAGCTAAGCAGATATATCATGTAAGCGGAAAACTTGTGCAGCTGGGCTTTGATGCTGAGAAATGATGAGAATCCTCAGCTTCCATTTATTTTGGTTGGACTTCAGGGAGCTCAGCACTTTTCAGGATTGAGCCTAACGGAGGAAGAGAAGCAAGACCCATGTGGATATTAGAGCAGAATTTAGCTTACTAAATCAGACAAAGGGCTCATGCAAAACCACAAAGACCATCTGTTTCAACATTTAATCATGGCGTTTTTGTCACTTACTTTTTAGGTGTATGTTGATATTCCTGGAGCAATGGATTTATTCCTTAATTTACCACTTGTCATTGGTACTATTCCTCTACATCCATTTGGCAGCAGAACGTCAAGTGTAAGCAGTCAGTGTAGCATGAATATGAACTGGCTTGGTCTGCCACTGCCTGAAAGACCTGAAGGTAATTTGACAATACAACTCCCAAACAATTCACTATTTTTCTTGATTTTTTTTTTCCCCCCTAACACTTCACTGATACTTTAAGACCTAGATTATCCCCTCCTGCAATAAAAGACACAGAGCAGGAGGAAATCTCCTCAGGGTTGCTACCTTGTTGAGATCTCCTCCACATCATTCCACTATGAGGTTAGAGTTCCTTTTTGCCTCCCCTAACCCCAGAAAGGTAATCTGCCACAACAACTGGCAGGTTCAGTGGAATCAGTGCACAGGATGCACAGAAGGACAGGGCCATCTGTGGAATTTGAGTACCTCCACACCAGCGCTGTCTCAGGCAGTGCAGCCCACTGCAGCTATGCTACCAAGGTCTCACTGCGACCCCAGGATCCTTGGTAGCAGATGCTTTGTGGAAAGGTAACAGTCTATATTACCTTTTTATGGGAATTCTCCACATGACTGGAGGGGGGGAAATGATGTGCATCCCCATTCCCTCTTTTTGGGGTACCTAGTCTTCAGCCCAGCCCAGGGAGAGATCCTGTATGGGATCCACAGGAATGTGAGGTTGCCCTGCTCCCCCTACAAAAAATGTGGGGATTTCAGGGGGACAGTCAAACCAAAGTAGATGAAAAATTCTCAAGGTGTCTTAGTGTAAACTTATTTTCTTAGATTTATTTTAAATAGCATGGACTGGTATTACACACAAGACAATCTATAACACTTGTCACTGAGCACTTTTACCTACCTAGTGCAAATAATAAAGTTTAATATTTGTCATGTTATGTATTTTGACATGCATAAGAACTGTTGTTCGAACTGCGTGTACCTTTTCCCTGCAGCACCTCCTAGCTATGCAGAAGTGGTCACAGAGGAGCAAAGGCAGTCCAGCCTTGTACCCATAGCTGCTTGTGATGATTTTGAGAGGGCACTTCAAGGACCATTATTTGCATATATCCAGGAGTTTCGTTTTCTGCCTCCACCTCTCTATTCAGAGGTAAGCAAACAAAAATGCAGTTAGCCATAACAGTCTATTTTGCATTTTTTGCGTTCTCCATTCTAGTAGCAAAAGTTCAATAAGCAGAAAATGAGAACTTGTGTTCCATCCCCTAACATTTATATAAATCATTAAAGCAAAACATGGAGCAAGATTTTCTTTCACTTACACCAGTATAATTCTGAAGTATTTCATTTACTTCATTGACTAGTGAAGATGTACACCAGTGTAGCTGACAGCATAACCTGGCCTATAAATGGCAGCTGCAAGTGCTCATTATCTCTAATAAAATTAAATCAGGCCACTTTTATTTCAAGGTGCCTACATTTGGATTTAGAGGTTAATTTAAGACCCCTGTCTATGAAAGTTTTGGCTCTAGTCTTATAGATAGGTGATTTCTGTTGTGGAGCCTGATTTTTTCAGAGCTCCCAAGCCACCCACATCTTACTCTAATATAAGTAGGAGTAAGAGGTATTCCTTATAGTCTCAAATTTCTCACTGGAGTGAGCTGATAATTCTTTGATCACTTTCTTTATTACTCTGTTTCTATTGGGCCACTAACCTTAAGTCTATTAATAGTAAACAAGGACAAAAATAATATTTTATATCATCTATCTTCATCTTATATCCCTTGATGTATGCTACCCTCAGTTTTCACCATGTTTAAAAGGTGATATATTCAAGGTTGATAGTTATGTGTGCTTCAGATCTCTTGAGTGTTAGCTCCTAAGAGACTAGAAGCCCGTTGGCGGACCCTTGTGCTAATTCCATCAATTTTTTGCAAATTATCCAGAATATTGATTTTTATAGTGGAATCAAGTTTTTTCTTTCTCTCGTCATTACCTTTTACAGTACAATTACATTTGCAATATGTCATTTGACTATCAGTAGGTACTTCAATAGTACGTATAAAGCTATAGTTTGATAGGAATGGGGGGCACTATATTAGTCAATATCTTATATATTTTTTTCATTTATTGGATTACTAAAGTGTGATTCCAGTTTGGCCAACTAGGCCTGATCAGACATAGCACTTGGTAAATGTAGCTACATCACTAGGGCTGTGATTCCAGTTTTAATTCTTTTGGTTAGTATTCAAGTACTGAGTTGACTTTTTTGGTTTCTTGTTGATCTAGAGAGCATTTAACATTGTTTAGGTCCAGAGTATCTCATACCTCCATCAAATTAGTTTTTCTGCCTGCCCTTTCAGGTCAGTCAGTGATGGCTGTTTGGCTTGTCTCTTTCTATTTTCTAAAAAAAGAACAGGAGTACTTGTGGCACCTTAGAGACTTAGTACAAGCACTCCTGTTCTTTTTGCGGATACAGACTAACACGGCTGCTACTCTGAAACCTTTCTATTCTCTGACGTCCTTCTGAGGCAGGGCTTTCGTAATCGGAATCCACTTGTGTAGAATAAGCTTCCAGCTGAGAAATGACATGCTTGGATCAGGCTGATTTAAAATCTGTCTTAAATATAAGATTCTTCAATGCCACTTGGGATGATTTAAGCTTTTTATAAAATATCTGCGGATGAGCAGGCAGTATCAGTGCTTGTTGAGTGATATCTTTGTAACTGCAAGAAGGAAAACTATTTGTGTAGAATAAAAGAACAACACTTTTTTTTTATCCTTTGTTTAGCTGTATTTCTGTCAATTCTACATGTTAAGAAAGTAACGTTATTAGTTTAGATTGTAGAATGGTAATACTCCACACACGGAACACTAACAAACCAGCTGTGTTTTGATTTGTAATGCTGAAGACTCCAAACCAAGGAATTCAATCCACTATTGATTTGGGTATTGTTGCTGTTTTTCATGAAAAACAGCTCAAAGCCAGATTTTCATAGGTATTCATATACATTGCCTATATATGCAGAAAGGCACCTAGTGAGATTTTCAAAAGGCCATAAATTTCTAACTCCTATTGATTTTGTAGACAGTACAATGACAGTGTACAATATTGCCCCCTAAGATGTATATGTAAGATAGCTAATATAGTTTTCTTTTCGAGATAGTATATTGCAACAAATGAGAAGCAGGGAGAGTAAAGCTACATGACCTTGAAACACCTCAATAGCAGAAACTGGTTAACTGTCAAATTGTTCTAAAATAGTTCTTGACCAAAACTAAAATCACTGTTTTACTGATTTCTCTACTTTTTTTCAAGAAAAATTTCTGCATTTGATAAATTAGGAGTATATCAGTATAAGTTCATGAGTAATATTCAGTGATATCATTAGCAAAAAGTATGTTTCATATAAAATATCATTTAAGCAAACTATTCAACACATTTCAAATAACTGAAAATTGTTTGTGCCTTACAAATAATTAGAAATGTCACTTTTTAATGTTTTTTTATTCATTAATTTTCATTGTTTACATGATTAGCTCTTTATGCCTAAACTCATGGTACTATCAGGTCATAGCTATAGCCTTCCATTGTGTTTTAAAATACACAAAATTAAACATGGATATATTGGATACAAGCCATTATGGAAAATTGGTCACCTGATCCAAAGTCCATTATAGTCAACTAGTCACTTTCTATTGACATTAGTGACCTTTGGATTGGACACAGTATTGTTTGTTTGTTTGTTTGTTTGTTTTTATCACAATATATGTAAGGTGTGAATTTTATTCTTAATCTTTTTTAAAAAAAGTTGTAAACTAAATTACTATTTTTTTCCTTCCATTCAGATTGATCCAAATCCAGATCAGCCCACAGATGACAGACCATCTTGTCCCTCTCGTTGAAGGAATCATTCACTAACTGACTTGATTTGGATTTTTAGTCGTATCTCTGCCGTGTTGAGGATCAAGGCATCATATCAGAGATATACTTTCAAAGGAAGTGGTATTGCTCTTGCCTGTAAAACGGTGAATAAGTGAAAACAACCTGTGATCATGCTTTTGAAGCCTACAACATCATAGGACTGCTCCACATGCTTGAAGACCTGAACTTTTTTCCCTTAAATACTGGCACATACTAGGAGCAGCCTTATTAGCCTATGTTAATATGTGTCAAAACACTCACCATGTTGTAAAAGAGGGATGAGGACATCCTCTTCTGATTTGAAAATTTGCACATGCACATTGCTTATGTTGTGCGGTTCAGTGTCACTACAGCTTTTTCTCATTTATGCTGGACTGTTACCCCTTCTAACTTGTTTGTGGTCCGCACAACAAGGAGCAAAAAGAAAGCTTTGAAAAAACAGTAACTTTAAAATGACAAATGCACTGACTTTTTTTTCTTTTAATTTAATGTAGCTTGGACTTTACCTATGTATGCACATGCTCAGAATTGTCCTAGTAGACTGATCATGTATCACCTCTTCAGCTGTGGATTTATTTACGAACATCAAATGCCTTCAAGCCAATCCTTCTTGCTGTATGTTTTGCAGCCTACTCTAGTAGATACGCAACAGTTATATGGAAAAAAATTAACAGGAGAATAATAGACTTCTGCAAGATTGTATACCTTCTTGATTTCTTTTAAGAATTTGTTGCCTTTCTACTATTACCGCAAAGAAGCATTTTGTTACAGACTGCCTAAAATCACTTAATCTCAGGTGAACTCATCACTTGCCAAACCGTTGGAAAGCTATGTGTGTTTTGTTATGTTGCACTGTTACTTTTTCGCTGTTTTTCTTTTTTTTTCCTTTTGGTTTTTATTTGAAAGGGGGATTTAGAAAAGGGACATACCCATAAGTAACAAATGCACCCTCCTTCCCTTTTTATCTTTTTGCAACTTCAGAAGAGATCGGTCAAGTTTTGAAGCTTAAAAGAAGGCAGCCCCAGCAGACACCAGCCAAGGGTTTTAAACAAGAAATAGTAATGTACTGTTCATGATTCATCATGAGGTGGAAAGGGAAATTGAATTTATTTTTATACATAGTTACTTAATCACCAAATCTATACATACATAGTGAGTTTCTAGTCTAAAAGTATATTTTAAAGTGCAAGAAGAGTATAGGGTTGGTGAAATGGCTGTTTGTGTACTTTGTTGATCTTCAGCATTTACAAAATTGTAAAACAATAAAAGATTCTCACAAAAATGAAACTCGGCCAGAATAGCAAAATTACCAGCCCTATTAGAATATTAGCTAGCAGAGATTTGTCTTGATGATTGATTCCCTTTCATGCCCTTGAACTAAAAGGATGTATCCAAGCAAAAAAATTGTAACTGTACTGCCACATATGTAGAAAACTTCAAGTACTTGAAGACTGGGGGCTTCCACCCTGCACATTGTGGAAGGGGTAAACTGTTAGAGTGTTTGGGACAGGTGCATGGGGGCAGGGAACCATTGGATCCATTAGCACAAGTATCAGGATGTAGGCATTAGGAATTTTATAGGTTCATTTGCAAAAGCTGTTCATGTATAAACTTTTTTTCAGAAAGAATTCAAGTACGATTTTTAACAAAAATAGTGTTTCTTGGGTTGGCTATTTAACATTCATGTCTATTTTGTCATTTAATGCCATTGTGTTACAAAGTGGTTGAAAATAAAAGTTAAGTCTCTGGCATGGTGGAATGCCGTCTTGCTTTTAAGGCTTCATAAAAAACAAAATAGGCTTTTCCATAAGTGGCCTTTATGAAAACATGGAAGACACTTCATGTTTAAAAATGACAGGGTGAAAAAAACCCAGTGTAAATACGAGTCGCGTTTTAAGTGATTCAGTTAAAGGGTTTGGGCTTCAGCAAGCAAACTAATATGCTGGATAATAAGGAAGCTGGGTGAATTTTTTTTTTTAATTTTACTAGACCATTTTTTGAATGTCCCTCCCCCACAAAAAGGAAAAAAAAACTGATGGGTTTGTTGGCATAAAAGGGCATTTGGTGGTTTTTTTCCTTTTTCTTTATTTTTTTTCCTCTTTTGTTTGTTTGAAACAGACTAGGGAACAATTGTTGGATATGCATAGCATTAAATACTTATCACAATATAATGAAAAATGACATACGAAGCAGGATTGACCAATATCATCATAATTGGCACTGCATCACAAAGTGTGATCAGATTCAGAGTTCTAAAAATGTTGTCAAATAGTAATTTCCATTAAAGTATTTTACACAATTCTTTAGAGGCATTATTTTTTCTTGTTTATATAAATATTGGTCAATTCCTGATGTTATGAAACGTGAGCATCACAGTTGTTAGCCCAGTATTCAAGCTAGATTCCTGATTTTTTTGAATTAGGAAAAAAGAGTAAAATCCAAAATGTTAAGAGAAACTAAGTGCAATATTAAATGTTTGCTTTATGGTTTATATTCTATGGCTGTTTGTATTTTTTTTTCCTCCTCCCCCCAGTTTGGTGCTGAATATGTCCTTGTAGACTGATTTCAGAAAAAGTGGAAAACAATTTCCTATTGCTCTTCCTTGTGAAAAATAAACTTTTTTTTTTAACAAAAAACCGTCTTTGTCTTGAGGTGCTTTATGTAGACAGCTACAAAACTTTTGCTATGAAACTGTTTGTGAGAAGGTGTGACTTAACACTTTACTATTTACATGACAAGTTTGGAAATTTATCATAGGGCTCAATCATGAGATTGTCTTCAGTTTGAACTGCTTGTAACCAATGTTTTGTAAGATCAACCATTTAAGCAACACAAGCACTAAGCTTCAGGCCCACCAGCTGCTGCTATGCAGCTATCCCAGTGACCTATCAGGATGGGTGGGTATTATACCCTAGTTTCCAACATAGGAAAGCACTAATTATTTATAGGACATCTGTAAAAGACACTAAGTTTATATATAGTTATAGGGGAAGCCATAGTGGCCTATTCAGGTTGCCTAATTTTTTCCCAGCACCTAAATTTTATAGTAGCTTTTTGTTTGTTTGTTTGTGGGGGGCGTGCACTAGTGCTTCCATGATTTGCATCTGAAACGTGGAAGAGCAGCAGATGATGATAATGTTGGGATCAGGAAGGTGCCTTTTGCTGCCCTCATTCATTTGGGTAGTTATAAGCTGTTAGCAAAACACAGATGGGAAAGGGGAATTATTAAGTAGAGCTTGCTAGATACTGACTAGTAAATTCCCTCAGTGTTCCAACAATGAAGACACCACCAGGGAGTCCTGCAGCATACCACAAACAGCTGAACCTCTGGCAAAATGTATTACCCACCTCCTGTATCAAAATATCATTTGGCTTAAGGGCTAGAAGCCAAAGACCAGTTACATAAGTTGGGAATGGTAGGAGATGGTAGCTACAGTTATGCTAGAGACCTTACAGTGACACAGCCCTACCGATGCTACTGCACTGTGCTAAGATATCTCCTGTAACTGCTCTATCGTGACAAGGGAGAGCTCTCCCATCAACATAATTAAACCACCCCCAACCAGCCACGGTAGCTATGTTTGGCAGGAGACATGATCTCACCATTAAAAATGGTAAAAGTTGCAAACTTAAGCACTCAGGTGATTCCTGTGCATGCAGATACATATGCTTAGAAATCCCTTATCTTCATTACTGGTAATATATATTATTAAAACAATTTTTAAATCCTAATTTACTTTGTTTACTTTTTGTCTTTTGCTCAGATTGGATATTCTGGTTTTTGCTTGCTCTAGTGCAAGTCTTTTGTTATTGGGTTGCAACACTGAGACTATTAGCACTTAAATTATTGTTCACTGATATATAAAAAAAATCAATATTCTAATAACTTTGTTAAACCTTTTCTTGCAAAATCTACATTTTTGAGGCTAGAATGACTTACCATTTGTTCCTTTTAAGAGCAAGTTCATTGCCAGCATTATCTGTCAAGTTGGGAATTATTATCAAAGTTTTGACCTCTGAATATATTCTATAGAAATGTGAGTGCGTTTTATGTTCTTTAAATATAAAAATGTCATTGCTTCTGTACATTGTACAGGTCTGTGCTGCACACAGATACAATAAATAGTCTGTACCCAACAACTGTTTACTTCTAACATCTTTGACTATGTTTATGTGTAGTTATCAGTCCAGTGGTGCAAGGTGACAAATTGTAATTCCTTCAGAATCCATTGTTTCCAGATGAGGTGTGGCAACGTTATAAGTTGATCATCCTATTGGAGATAGCCTGGCTAGCACACATGTATATAATATTTTATATCTCCATATGTTTTACAAAGTTAACCACTACAAACACCCACTGTTGAATTGCAGCCACCTTTGTTTAGCAGTGCAGAGCTATAATAAAATAATAACTGGAGATATACCAATTTCCTAGAACTTGAAGGGACCTTGAAAGGTCATTGGGTCTAGCCCCCTGCCTTCACTAGCAGGACCATTTTTTTGCTCTGATCCCTAAGTGGCTCCCTCAAGGATTGAATTCACAACTCTGGGTTATCAGGCCAATACTTAAACCACTGAGCTATCCCTCCATACCATACAAAAGTTTAGGTCTGGAAGTGAGGAATACTGCATCTTTTTTAAACTGGATGGGGGCTACAATAAGCTGGGTCCCTGTCCAATAATGAGCTCCATGTGGGCAAACTCCAGCACCCATATGGAGCCCATTAAATTTAATGGGACACTATGTAGATGCAGGAGTATGGCTATGTAGGGCTTGTTGCAGAATCAAGGGCCAAATATGGAGTTTTACCAGGACACTGGACTTAAGAGGGCATCTACCCTGGGGAAATGCACAGTTGGCTGAAGAGGCTATAAAAAAATCATAATTCACGCACACATGATTTCTGACACCAAGAATCCAGTTAAAGACTTGTTATGTGCAGCAGAATCTGAACACCACTTCAGAGTGCTCCAAAATTTTAAAAGCTGCCCGTGCCTGCCTGAATGAATGAACTGAAGGATGCTTTAAATACGCTTCAGTTCTGAGATCTTCTAGTGAAATGTACTTACCAAGCATACATGTACCTTTGGACTCCAACGCAATTTGACCTTGGCTAAAAAGCAATTTTTGTCTGCTACCCTGCTGGAATTCTAGGCATGGGGGGAAAAAGTACCCTATTTGTTATCAAAATAATCATGTGGCTTTTTAAACTCTCTCTGCCAGCTATAACCTGCTATTTTTAGAGCTAGATCCTCATCTCTTGTGAACTAGTGGACATTAGGACAGAACGAGAGCTTACATACAGAAGTCACGTGCTCCAGAGAAATCTGCTAGTTGATCTATGTGTCTTTCACCTGACCCACTTCATAACAGAGATGATTCTGTGTGGTGTCAGTAATTTTGCTATAGAACACTTTTTTTTTTTGAGCACCTTGGAATACAGCCCTCCTTAGGCTCAGGAGCAAGACAATGAGCCAGAGTAGTGAAGGAGTAAAGAAACAGTAGAAAAATAATGAAAGGAATAATCAGGTGTGATCAGGCAGTTCAGGAGAGGTGATGTGAGCGAAGAAAGAGAAAAATTGCACAGCATAGACAAATACAATAAAAATTACTTCAACATTTCTACTTCTAAATCAGTACTCATTCAGCAACAAGTGCATGCACACTGTACCCCTCAAACAAGCACAAATCCCTGGCCCAAGAAAAGGGGCAGGATGTGGCGGGGAGGTACCCCAGGAATATCACAGAACTCACTCCCTGAACTGGAGTCCACTAAGGATAGCAGGGCAGGACATGGCTAAACTAAACTAAAGCCTCCATAGGCTTTGTTGAAAAAATGTCTCCCTGTTTCCTCCCCTACATCAGCCCAGCATCTGACCTGGCTACTCAAGCCAGGCCCTACGGTAAGGTGTGTGGTCATAATGAAGCCAATGGTTCTGTCAGCTGATTATGGATATTAGAAGTAAAATTCCAATGTGAATGTGGGTAAGTAATTGATGTCATTCAGTGGTTCACAAAAGTTCACTGTAAATTAGATGAAAAAGGCAACATTACTACAAGGTAGGCAAAATGAGTAAGAGAGATGGTCCCTATAATATTCCTGGATAATTATTTGCCAGCTTTTTCCCCCAACAAACTGACAAAAAATTAGTCATAAATAATTGTGTCCAAGATTCAACCAGCTCTACAGATTATGAAATACTATTAATCAGTTAATTATTTCTTGGGGTTTTTTTTAATTGATGAATAATTTATATAGATTTATTTATTCCTCTCACCCTTTTCTGGGCCTGAGCTAAAGGCCATTGAAGCAAATCCAGTAATGTTGGCCAATCTATTTTTGGCCAAAATTACTGGATTTCAGAGAAGAAATCATCATAAAATATTGGAATCTAAACTGGACTCTTAAAAATTATTTCACTTTTAATACCTCTTATTAAAAGCAATGTAGGCTAAGATTGTTCTATATATTGGATTCAGGTTCATGATGGCTCTTCAAAATGAAATGGTTTTAAATAAAAATGTATATCTTACCAGATTTTCAGACAAGCAATGATTGTTTACTTGAATGCTAAAATTTAAAAATGTATTCAAGCCCCTGTGGTAAGAAGACAGGGCCAAATTCTATCCTTTGTTTACATTGGTGTAAACAGAGTGCAGTTTGGCTCATTGTGTTTGGAAACTTTCCAATATGTTACAGGATATATTCTTATTGATGCTTGTTTAATAGCCTAATGTTAAGTAGGACAACTAGGGAATGGTACAGATGGTCCTTATTTTTTGTTGACAAATACTCTGAATATATTTATACAGGTATGCTCTACTCACTTTATTAAGCTTACTCCTAAAGGGAAATGATTGGTAAGTTACACCTAGCCAATTTAGAGGTAAAACTAGAATTTTAGCTACATGTAAATTTGCAAGATCTGGCCTTCTCTGTCACTACACACAGTTAAAACTAGCATCCAGAATTACCCTCACTTTCTCCTGTTTTGACAACTGGAACCTTCTCATTGGCCTTTTCCCCTTTTCACTATTCAGAACAAAATTACTCAAATGCTCTTTCTTACCCCTTCTCCTAATTATATCACCTGACTTGAATCCCCACACTGTCTCTTCCTTCTCTACCACGTCAAATGGCAACTTTCTCACCCTCACATTTTAGGCTCTTCACCACCACTGAGTGCCTCACATTTTATCTAGTTTTGTAACTTGTTGGTTGCCACTCCACCAACATGGTCAAACTGCCTATTGGCCCATTTTTCTACACAAATTTCTTTCATTTCACCCCTTATCCCAGAACTAACTGGTACAGCCATGACCCTGTCTCCTTTCAGATCCCTTCTCAAAACCATGTCTACTTTGATGCCTTCAGGAAATTGCCAACTGATAATTGCCAGGCAGAGGATTTGTGGGAATGGCTATTATTTATTTTATTTACTAATAAACACACTTCCCCCCTCAAAAAACAACTATTAAATAACTTGTAAGCATCATGTGTATATAACTAATGCATGGAATCAGTTTCCCTGTGGATCCACTGTTCCTATCAATGTAACCCTTGTCCTGCCTCCCCTGTTGCCTCCTTTTATCTGCAACATCAACTGTTAAAGTGATCTTAAATTACATAGCACCTCTTTGGGGATAGGTTCTGTATCTTTCCATGATTTTGTGTCTTACCTAGTACAATGGGGCTCTGATTGTAACTAATGTGTCTGGCATTAATTACCTTAATACCATGTACAGGGAAACCTACTTATAGCCAACACTCCATGACAGTGAAATTCCTCTCATGTTAAAGTTGAGGGAAAGCCCCCTGACTATGTTTCAGTGGACTTTCTGTCCTTTTATAGTGAAGCTTCACTCCACTATAGGCAGATTCCATTGCATGACTCCTCAGTCTCCTGACAGATAGTTATGAAATGCAAAATTCCCAAGGGATTATCCCGATGTGAGCAGAGGAGAAAGGGGAAGGAGATGAGAAAATGCCAATGTTACATATGGGAAAGAATATTGAGACATCCCTAACCCCAATTTTTACTGCAGCTGCTTCTACAAGCCCAGATACCCAGGTCCTCCAGCATCGCAAGCAACTGTAGCAAGCGGAGAAAGGCCTTCCAACCCTTGTGAAGAGGTGGAGATCGTTAGCCAGGTAAAGTGGCTCTTAATTTATAGCAATAGTCTTTGTAAGGGAAAAGCTCTTCACACTTGTAGGCTTTGGATTAGCAGAAGCTTCATTCTATGTAAGTGACAAGTCTGTTTACTAGTTACACAAAACAGAGTTCTTGCAAGTTCAGAGGAGGACATTCTGGATTGAAACATACTGTTGTATTTTTTAACCTTATAAGCAGATGTTTTGTTTCCCTTACTCATAGATCTTTCTAAATATGGTGACATTTCTAATAAGAGTTTCAAAACATTGTTATGAGATTATTCTAGGAGGTTCAGAATTTTACCAGGGACTGAAGTAAACTGTTTTTTGCCAGTTTTGGCATAATGTAATTTGTTGACACCAGGAGCAAACATTTTGTAATAATTTTCAAGTGCAGAAATTTATATTCAGAAGGCTGGCTAGTGTTGTAGCAATGGGACCATAGTAAGAGGAAACTAATAATGTTATACAACTTGCTAGGAAAATTAAAGCAACTGGATTCAGTAGGTGAAACCTTCTGTGCAATGCTAGTAAATGATACTGCTTAATGAATAACTGTTTACCACGTTGGCATCCCACTTATTCGAGGGTACCAGATGTCAGTTATCTGCTTTCAGTCTAGACCCAATGTCAATCAGTAATGCTGAACAGTTTGCAAGGACAATAGAGTATTTAGGCAAGGCTTAATATCTGCAAGTGCATGTTAATGTAAATCTCACCTGTTCAGGTATGATATCCAATATTTGGATTGTCAAAGCTTTTCTATGTACCAATTTCGTGCAGTAACATTTTACACTGTAGCATAACTTAGAATATATCAGTGTTCAAAAGTAGGAATGTGGCACTAATGTGTGCTTTGTAAACAGTATTCAATCACAGGCCAGTTGAAGTTAAAGTACATCCTCGTCAGAGGCAAAGCTGTCTGATTCTTGGAAGCAGCTGCAAAGAAAATCAGGCACGTGCCTGTTCATATGATTTATATAAAAGGATCTGATGACATTCACATAGTGTGGATGGGGTAGGGAAAATGTCTCTCTCTGCCCCCAGCAAGAGTCAAATCTGTCTGAACTTGCATTTGTTTCATATTCTTGACCTGTCCTCTCGTATTCACAGCTGACACTAGTTATTTCTAGGAGCTGTTCACTCCAAAAGGAAAGAGCAAGGTTGGGGAAACAACATAGTTGCAATTATTTAAATAAGTAGCTTGTATGCAACTTGTAAACAAATGAAGAAGAAGAAATAATAAATACTTTTGCTTGCTTATGTGGATTGTAACAAAGGCAGTGCTGTAAACTTAAACTTTTAGGGGTGTACTTTATGCAGCTATATAATATTCTTGGGTTAGACCACTGAATTTATTTTTTCTTAGTACCTTATTCACTTAAATGTAATTGTTAGAAGTTAGATGCCTTTTCATAGTCACACTTAGGATTCCATCAGATTTGCATTGCATCTCTGAAATTTGGCTTTATTGATACATTTAAGCGGCTGACAGCAGCCTCTACATCTGATTGATGACCTGCTAGTTTGCTAATCTGGCCAAAAGGGTGGATTTTCAGCTCCCTGCGTCTTCTGTTGGAAGATCACCAACAAATGGGAATAATTTAACCAAAAGTGGGTGGAAGCAGCATGAAACAACAAGACGTGTAACATCAGTAAAAGTCAGATCAGTCGGTTGGGGAGGGAATCATAATCAGAAATGCTGATCAAGTAGCAACATTTTGTGTTCCTAAGTATACACCGAGACATGGTCTGGCGAGCTGCCTGGCTATATTGGCGTTTGTACATCTGTCAACTATACCAAAGATTGAAGCATAAATATCATTTTTTCATCTGTGACCAATATTATCTGGTAACAATGTTATCTATGCATGTTATTAAAAGGAAAACTCACTCATGTTTCCTTCAGATCAGTAAATCAAACTTTCAAAATCATTTTATAAAAAGAAACATGCAGAGAAAAATCTCTTTCCATCTTTCTAATCATGGAGAACAGTATGTGATCATTAACTTGGCATCGTCTTTCAAAATGTCACCCTTATGGGATGTTAAGAACAGCTATAATTTAAATTGTTTAGGGAGGCTATGTGTGACTGAAGACAATGGAATTTAAACTATTTCTCCAAAACAGTAAATAATTCAGCATTTGGTGACATGGGGCATGCATATCAGTGATGTCAGAGACATGCTATACCTGTACTTTTGGGCTATGGCCTGATGCCAAGACTAGCTAAATCTAGGTGGATTACTAAAATCAAATATTGTGTGTATTATGTCCCTCACTTCATGATTGCTTGATGCATGCCTCAGAATCCTAGACTGCAGAATATTGCAGTTGAATTCTATGATATCGTTTGCCTACATAAAATAAATTGTAATTATTTTGAGTTTTAATTGCAATGAAGTTTAACTGTATTTGCTAATTATTTAGTGAAGCATGTTTTTAATAGAGAAATAGGTCAAGGCCATATATTTAAAAACAAGAGACTTTATTCCTGCTTTAAATGTCACACAGCTCCAAAAGCCGGCAGCTTCACTGACAGCAAGTAGTGCTACATTTTGTAGTACCTGCATTGCACCCTTGAATACATTCCTGTTTTCATGTGCAGCTAAAGCTGTTGGTTTTCTTACTAACAAGTTGCTTATGCTGAAAATTGTATTGCTTGGAAAGGACAGTGGTAACAACAGCCACTGCTGGAAATTTGTGTTGTTCAGAGGAGACATATTGTTCACGCCATTGTGCCATGGGTACTAGTGAAGAGAGTCTGTTAGGAAGCTACAACAGCACTCATGCTACCACTGTCCTTGCCATACTGGGGAGCCCATTGCCTAGCAGCATGTTTTCTGCTATATCTCTGTCGCTGGTGTAAGAACAGCACTCATTGCTGTTGCCTAGCAAGGAGCTCCTCCAACGGTATGTACTACCAAAAGCACACTGGACACGTGTTCACTTGTGCAATAAAATTCAGGGCCTAAAAATGTCCTAATTTTCTAATGTTTAAAACTAAGAAAGGGGAACTTGACTGTATTAAGCCAAAAATCTGTGCAAGTCTCTTGCAGTTGTAGACAAAATTATTATGTTAATGACCTAATATTAGGGTTTCATAGACTAATTTCTTTCTCAAAAGTGACATGGCATTAGTCATCTGAACTATCCATTGGGACTTTGCTTCCTCGCCACAAACATATGTGTGTTTCAGAAAACCATATTCCTAGGAGTGAAGGTGTGCAGTGTAGGAAGGAATTATTAGTCATATATTCTGGACTCAGAATGAGATACCTGGAATGGAGAAAACACAGACTTCACTGTTAAGTCCCAGTATGGGCTTGGCAGAGGACACTGACCTAGTGTCTCTGAAAAGCAGCTCTATAAACCTCTTTTACAGCCAGATTTGCAGAAATCAAAGGATATCATCTAAGACAGTTCTGCTGTCCTTATGGGGCATGGAGTTGTACCAAAACTTTGGCCTTGAGCATTTTTCCATTCAAAGTGAAGCATCTGGCCTTTGATACTTTATGAATGCAGAGTAAGTTCTGCATGCCATAAAAGTGCCTGCAGTTTATATTCAAGGGAACCTAGTATTTGAAAACCATCTTAGGGAGTTCATTTTACATTCTTTAAAATAATATATTAGTTTTTTTGGAGATTAGTTTCCCACCTTAAAATACTTTTCCATTATGATTTCAGTAGAGCCTTTTGATTTTTAAAGCTGTGTAGGCTTAGGAACTTTAAACAGCAGTATGTTTGACATAGTTTCCATCCACCACATCCTTACAGTATGACTATAAAGTGTTAAGTGGAATCTCAGATAGGTTTGGAGCTAAATGATGTTTATGTGACTGAATCATAAAACACACAAGCAGTACTTTCTGTAAAGAGAAGGGGGAGGCATCCTTTACCAGGAGAACTACTCAAATGGTTTCCTTCTTTATGGTTTTTCAATTCATATGCTTCCTCTTAAGTAAGGAAGACTGGGCAATTGTAATCAGCAACACATTTCAGCAATTCTAAACTATGACAAAATAATTTAACAAAAACATATCAGAAGTTTCTTTAAGATTTCATCAACCAAGACTTCTTTTTCCAAACAGGAGTGTGTAAATTTTTCCTATTTTTAAAACTTCTTAAAAATAAAAAATGCTCACTGATGCATATAATAATAATCCTTTGGATGTTTGAAACTAACTGTGATTTTCTTACCAAAGTTCTCCCCACCCCTCAACTATTGCACACAAAGATACTAAATTTTAAAATTTGTACTGACGTTCTTGCAAAACATTCAGGTGAATGCACAAATTGGATGCATGTGCAGTTTCCTAGTGCTTAACTTCAGATATTGCATGCAACTGTTTTTTGGGTTTTTTTGTACAGTTTTGGCAGACCTTTTTGAGAACTTAGCCTGCATACCAACTTATTACTGTAGGGGTGCTCATGAGTGCTGTAGGCGCCCGCCACTCCCAACTTCAAATTCTGTGTTTTGTCAGACACACAACACTCTGGAATGCACAGAACATGTGAAATATGATTTAAAAGTAATACTGTTAGATTCAAATGTACTTTTATTTTATTATCTGCTTTGCTTCAGCAGGGCATGCATTTGATAAACTTCAGACCATAAATTTCAAAAAACATGTCCATCCATGCAGCACACAAAATGTATCAGGTGACAGCAATCACTTTTGTTTTCTTCAGAACATTTCAATCCATGTTAAAACGATTTTGAAAACATAGCTGTAACACTGCTTCTTTCTCCAGAGTCAACAATAAATGTATTGTCATAAAGGTACAAAGGACTTTTGAAAAGAGTAGGTGCACTAAACAAACACAAAGTGTAGCCTGCAGGGTAATGTTTGCTTATGCTAATTGCAAATGTGCTGAAATGCAAGCTGGGAGCAGGACTTTAGGCTTAAAGTTTTGGCTTCATATTGGCTAAAGCTAAATTTGTTAGCATGAACAAAGAAGAGGTATTAATAGAAGTGATGCAAATAGTTAATATATTACTGGTGTTGTAGGGGAATTTTTGAATGTTTTACAAGAGTGGCAACTTCAGCATTTGAACCGATGCAAATAATAATTAGAATGATATCAATATTAATAGCTGATAAATGGTATTTGAAAGATTAAATGTGCTAGTGGAAATATAGCTATCGCAAAAGGTAGGTTTAATTAATTAAGAGGTGTTGTTATAATTGATTCTAAAATGAGTAGTATGCTAACTTTAGATTAGTGTGCTCATTCACCATTAAGGTACCACTAGAGAAAGGATTATACCCATTCTTCTCATCCAGGGACTGGTCATCTTGGAATGTGAGTATCAGTGCAGTGTGTGGTTATATAGTAATGTCTGTTTGCTTAACTATTTTATTTTAAATAATTTTTTTTAATTCTATCACTGATTGTATCATTCACAGTCCTCTACTATATTGAATTATCTGTAGTCGTTCCAGAGGCTCAAACCTTAAAGAGTTCAGTTTGGTTCTATGCCTGGTCTTTAAATTATTCATTGGGAACATATAAATCAAGGTTACAAAAGTCCCTCCATAGTCTACAAACAGAAATAAGTACATCGGAAAAACAAGCTGAGTGACATATGCTTAGTTCTGTCTCATGAAACATATGGATTTGGAATACAATCTAAGGCTATGGCTACAGTTTAGGTCGATATAATTTATATTGCTCCAGGGTGTGAATAAGCCGTTCCCCTGGGTGACATTAGTTACACCGACCTAAGTACCAGTATGTTCAGCACTGTGTTGATGGGAGAAGCTCTCCAGACAACACAGCTATTGATTCTCATTGGAGGTGGATTAATTAAGTTGACAGACCATGTTGGTTTAGAGGTCTGCACTAGGACTGATGCAGCTGCACCACTATAAGCTCTCTAGTGTAGCCATATCTTGAATGGAAAGAGGGGAGGTAGCCTGCCCATAATTATAAAAACACTCAGATCCAGACTGGATTAAGTCCTATTGTTTATTGCTAAAGCCAATTAAAAAGAAGTTTTAAACATATCATAGTTATATTCCTTCTTTACTATTGTGTGCATCACAATAAAAGCTTCTCTTTTGAAATCATAAAGTATAGTTATAAGCTTTAGGGAGATACAAAGGGGGTCTGTGCAAAGTGAGGTAACTGTTCATGATTTTTTTAACATTTTTCATTAGGTGTCTTTGAGAATCTCATCCAAAACTTATACAGTAATAGTTCAATTTACTCTTGCAAAACTGCCATTTGGTCTTTAAGATTTATGTTTACATGGTATTTCTGCCAATTTTTGCACTAGTAAGTGGAGCTATTCCTTGTAGTACAAACAGAAAATCAAAATGGACAAGCAAGGAGAGAAGTGTAAAATGCCCAGTTAAATGTGCTGTGTAATTATTTGACAAGATGCAGTTAAACCCAGGGCTTATTTAACAGAAGCTGAGTCATGTCTATGTGAACTGGTTTCTGTTCCTCTTTTTTTCTCTCTGCGTCATCATAGCCCTGACATATCCCTCCAGCACCAGGATAATTGAGAGCAGCTGTTTATAGCAATCCGCTTGATAGCACGCAAGACTGGGCTTCTTGCAAATTCTTAGTAATACTAGGGGAAAAAGCTTCATTTCAGAAACCTTGGTAGTGTTGTACTCTACATTTTTCCTTAAGCTAACACTTGTCTTATGCAGGTTGCATCATTTTGGTTAAGTGACAGAAGTGATTGTGTAGAAGTGATTGCATACAAGCTGTGCTGTTAGTAAATATACCTATGTGATAGCAGTTACAAAACGCTTCACAGACATTAGTTAATCCTTTCAACAGCCCTAAGAGCCAGGGGCGGCTCCAGGCACCAGCACGCCAAGCGTGTGCCTGGGGCGGCAAGCCAGGGGGGGCGCTCTGCCTGTCGCCGTGAGGGCAGCAGGCAGATTGCCTTTGGCAACATGCCTGCGGTGGGTCCGCTGGTCCCACAGCTTTGGCGCACCTCCCGCAGGCATGCCACCGAATCCGCGGGACCGGGGACCTCCCGCAGGCAAGCCGCCGAAGGCAGCCTGCCTGCCATGCTTGGGGCAGCAAAATACCTAGAGCTGCCCCTGATGAGAGCAAGGCATTTGATGGGGCCACAGAGTTCCATTTATGTGGAGGAGCTTCCTGACCCTCATCTTACCCTCTCAGGCCCCCAGCAGCCTAACTACCCTGGCTCATGAGCCTACATCCACCCTTTCCAAATCTGAGTGAGTGGCATTGTAACCTGGTCCTTAGGGTCACAGTGCTGCTCAGGTCTGGCCAAGGTCCTCCCATCCCCACAGCTCTATGGCCTATGAATTGTAAATATGATACCACTTTACAGGTGAGGAAACTGAGGCAGGGAGAATAAGTGACTTGCCCAAAGTAAATCTATGCCAGAGCTAGGATTAGTATTCAGGATTGCCAGACTTCTGGCAAATTTAGCTTTCTTTCAGGCACATACTTGCAGATGTTTTGGTTACACACTGGATGCTTATTGCTGAGTGAACAGATAGATCCAGCTACAGGCTGGGCTGTGTTACTTAGTGTTTAATGAAACAGCGGAAGAAACAGTTTCTCCAAAGCTGGAAGTCAAAGGACTTTTCCTGCATTAGACAAAATGAACTGAGGCATATGCACATATATGTAGATACATTAAAACCTGAAAGGAAAGAAAGCCTCTACAAAATATAGTATACTTTAAAAATATTATGTTGTTATTTAGATTCTGGTTCTAATTAAAGGTTTTGACTTTTGCTTTGGAATTTCAGTTAAACAATGTTGCCAGCTCTCATGATTTTATTACAAGTCTCATGATATTTGGTGTTCTTAAAGCCCTAGCCCTTGGAGTCAGGTAATTCCATGAGAATCTCCACTTTCATTTAGAAATTTTCTAGTACACCATGGAGAAAAGTTTGAAAATGAGCACAGAGTGTACCCTAAACATCCCAAAACCTGAAGACAAACAAAACCCAGGTTTTTTTTTTTTAAAAAGATTCATTATTTTTAAGACAGTCCTGTGATTTTTTTGGCTCATGAATTTCTGAATGCTTCAAGTTGGCAATACTGATTATTTTATTTTGTCTACAATCTTAGCAGCATATTCTCATCATAGACAATAAATGTTAATAGAAGGAAGGCATGTAAATTCCTCACAAATAGAAATAAACCTGTCCTCGCAATAAAACAAATCTTTTAACTAGCAAGAGGAGTTCAGTGAGGACTAAGAACAGAAATAAATAATAATAATAAAAACCCCAACAGTAAAGATCATTTAAGACAGCAACATATAAACTAATAACAGGCATTCTGCCATGTGAAAGTGATACACTGGGAACTCAGTCGGCAGCCTCATGTAGAATCTGCTTAACATTATGAGAGTTTTAATCAATATGAAATTCTGCTAAGCCTTTTTTTCAAAAAAGTGACAGCTTGGTGGGGCTTTAGCAGCATTCAGTGGTGTGCATGATGCTTTATAATCCTGGGAGTAATGCCACTTTATTTGTCTAGAATTGAAGCACCAGCTGTCTCTTTGAGATGATGTCAGGTGTAGTCCAAACAATCTTTGACATAAATTTGCGGTTTCTTCCCTATGTAAGAGGCTTAACTTTCAGTAACAAGATTTTTTGTTTCACCTGACATCTGTTGTGTGGGGGTATGTAGCTGGTTTCTCTTTCCTTCAAGTAAAACCTGCTTGGTGGCATTGCTCTCTAGTTGTGCTGCCTTTGAAGATGTGGTAAATGTAGCTATGAAACAATGACGACTGTATTTTCTGCATATCACAGCTTAGCATTTCTAAAAACTCTACTTAGTTGCAGAGATGGCAGCCATTTTGCTCTCAAGCTGTGCCACAGTCATCTTTGTAACATTCCAAGAAAATGAGCATATTTACTCTTTTAGAAGACATTGTTTTAGATCCCCAGATACACCAAAGCAGTGCTCTGCACACCTGGGTGGCTTTATACCCCTTTCCACCTCAAATCAAACCCTAGTACAAATTAGAGGATCATCAGGGCCGCTCTAACTTGTCCCACCAGATAATGGCACTCTTGCGATTTTATCACCAGTCTCACAACATTTAGTGTTTTTGAGGCCCCAGTTCCTAGTCATCTGAGTAAATGTTTCATTAGCTTTCAATTAACTACCAAGCACAGTTTCCAACAATGCAATTAATTATATTATTCTGATACATGAACCAGAAAGTAAACAAACACAGCCAAGTTTGTTTCGCCCCTATTCAGAAAACAGGAAATAAGTATTTTTGCCAAATGGAAAAAGGAACAATTTGGTGGGGAAATAGGATATTACAAACAATAGAGGGAAAACTGCATAAGAAAGTAAATGACTACTACTTCAACTTGGAAAAATAAGTTATGTTGTTGTTTGTGGATTATAGTTTAGTAAAAAGCTTCAAATACCTAAAAAACACTAAAATGAACATAGCTATTTGGAAAAGTCCATAATGGGAGTTCACCAAGCAATGCTAGTAGCAGTAGCATTTTTAAAACTGATACAGCACATGGAATCGTGGTGCTTAAAGTTAGAATGTACAAACCACAGACATAAGTTAAAGTGCTCAGGGAAAGAAGAGGTTTCAGTTTAGACTTAAAAATAGCCAGAGAGCTGGCTAACTCAGTCTCTCTGGGGAGAGAGTGACAGCAAAAGGAAGCAGGGTGTTGAAAAGTATGGCATTTTAAAATGTTCAAATAAGCAGCAGGTCATGATGAGATGAATGTAGCTAAAAGACTGGGGGATACACAACAGTCAATTCCCAATGATAGTAAGGTGATGATACATCTTTAGGGGCTTAAAAGTCAGCAACAATATGAATTTACATCCTCAAAAGACGTAGTAGTAGAGCAAGAAAAACACTAAAATAAGCATACATAGGCTGAAAGTTTCAATAGATTCCAGCTCAGACTCCTCCATACTCCCCAGAAAAAACAAACAAACCCTACACCTTTAAAAAACCTCTAGCATAAACACACATTTAAATGAAGAGTGATGGGATCCAGCAGTCCCCAGGCTGCCAGGTAATCCTTCCAAACTCACCATTGCTGCCACCTGACTTAGGGTATGGCTACACCGCATAAAAGGTGTGTTCTTGTTAAGTTAATGGAATACATACATACATCAAATACTCCGCTAGAAGGTTGCCAACACTACATTGACAAAAAGTCAATGAGAGAGAAATATTTTAAACCCCACAACTAGAAAACTCTTTCTTATGTTTTCCAGGCTTCCCAAAGGATTTCTATTCTGCTATGGGATGCGTCGTGTGTAATATGAATGCAATTGGTCTCTTTTTCAGTAATGTATATGGGGAGTTTAAGAAAAACAAGCTCATTTTAGCTAGTTTAATCTTAATTACATATATTTGGTCCTGCCTCAGTGCAGGGCAATGAACTTGATCAGTGGTTTGGGACCCACATTTTAATGAGGTCACCAAGGCTGGCTTGGACTTGCTGGGGCCTGGGGCCAAAGCCCAAGCCCCACTGTCCAGGGCTGAAGCCAAAGACTGAGGGCTGGGCAATAGGGCTCAGGTTTCAGGTCCCCTGACTGGGGCTGAAGCCCTTAGGCTTTGGCCTCCTCACCCTCAGGCTTTGGACCCCCACCCGGAGCGACAGGGCTCAGGTAGGCTCAAGTTTCAGTCCTCCCCTTCCTGGGATCGTGTAGTAATTTTTGTTGCCAGAAGGGGGTTGCAAAGCAATGAAGTTTGAGAACCCCTGAACTAGATGACTTCTCAAGGTCCCCTCTAGCCTCACATTTCTAGGATTCTATGTAGCATGTAGCACAATAAATATTATAATTCTTCCCATAGTACTATAAAACTGTTTAGGGGCAGGAAATGAAGAATACCTAACCCAATTATGGAGCAGGGATTTGGGTAGGCAAAGTGTCATTACCTGAAGAGAAATTTGGCCATGACACTGGGCAGCTGCCTCTAATTCAGCTTAAAAGTATCTAAGAATTTTTAATAGCAACTACATCCAACGAAGTGGGTATTCACCCATGAAAGCTCATGCTCCAATACGTCTGTTAGTCTATAACAGGCCTGCACAACATAGGGCCCACAGGCCGCATGTGGCCCGCGGAGGCTCACTGTGTGATCCACGGGGGGATTCTAAATCCCGCGCACATGGCACTCTGTGGGCAGCCCACATCCCTTTGAATCTGGGCTGCAGCTGGGATTTAAAGGGCTCTGGGCTCCTCGTGCTGCAGGATGTGAGCAGCCCGGAGCCCTTTGAATCCTGGCCGTGGCTGAGATTTAAAGGGCTCAGGGCTCTCCATGGATGTGAGCAGCCCAGAGCCCTTTGATTCCCGGCCGCATCTGAGATTGAAAGGGCTCAGGGCTCCCCGGCCACGGGCAGCCCAGAGCCCTTTGAATCCCAGCCCCGGCTGGGATTTAAAGGGCTCAGGGCTCCCTGTGGCTGCGGGTAGCCCAGAGCCCTTTGGATCCCGGCCGCAGCTCCAGCGGATGGACTGGGGCTGGGATTTAAAGGGCTCAGGCTCCCTTCAGCGGCAGGAGCTCTGGGAACTTTAAATCCCTGCCCCAGCCCCGCAAAGCTCCAGGTTCCCCTAGCCGCCAGAGCCCTGGGCCCTTTAATTTGCCCCTGAGGGCTCCCAGCCACCTCTTCAGCTGGAAGCCCCTGGTTGATTTAAAATCAAGTATCACCTCCCCTCCCCCAACCTTCCTTTTTGACCCACAGCTGTTTTAGTGGGGCGGTGCTGGGGAAGGAGGGTTTGTTTCTGCAGGGCTGGGTGTTTCCGTGGGGCCTGGAGGTGCTGGGGGGGGATGTTTCCGTAGGGCCAGGGGGGTTCGGCCCTCAGCTGTTTTCTTTGGAGTAATGTGGCCCTCGCCGCTTTACAAGTTGTGCAGGCCTGGTCTATAAGGTGCCACAGGACTCTTTGCTGCTTTTACAGATCCAGACTAACACGGCTACCCCTCTGATGCTTAATAGCAACTGGTCTTTTCCATCTTTCACATCTATAATGATTCAGTTGTTACTCAGAAGGAAGAAGGATACAGTATCTAGTGAGTCATCACATTACCTCCATGGTTTTTTTTTTCTGGATTAGACCATTTATTTTAACAAACAGATGAGTCCTTAAGATGAGCTGGATGCTGCAGCAGCAACTTTCTTGGGCTTAGGTGTTGTTCCTTCACGGAATCCATTCCTGAATCGATGGTAGACATTTTTCAGGTGCCTCATACGACCAGTACCAGTGGTCTTGCGTCTTTTAGCCTTGGAACTCCAGTTATACTTTCTCTTGAGCTTAGCAGGGTACCCACATTTCCCACAGGTGGACTTCTGGAGATGGTATGCCTTGGATCCGCAGCGCCGGCACAAAGTATGGGTCTTACTGCGGCGCTTACCAAATGACGATGTTCCCTTCGTCATTTTCCTCCGGCCGCCGTGTTGAACCTTGGTTTTTCTCCCATACAAGAAGCAACTAGTCTTGGCCTTATTTATTTATTTATTGTATTTATTTAAGCCTGGGAGATGGAAGTAGATACTACTATGGGAGAATGAGTGAATGCACGGTATAATACAATATATTATGCACTATATCTTCTTAGAACCCAGTCCTGCAAAAGTTTAAGCTCACATGTAACCTTACAGCCACAAACAGTCACGTTGCAGTCAAATGGATTACTCATGTGTATGAAGTTACATGTCTTTAAATCTTTGCAAATTAAGAAAAAATAAAATATTAACATATACCTATCTCATAGATCTGGAAGGGACCCTGAAAGGTCATTAAGTCCAGCCCCCCTACCTTCTCTAGCAGGACCAAGTACTGATTTTACCCCAGATACCTAAGTGGCCCCCTCAAGGACTGAGCTCACAACCCTGGGTTTAGCAGGCCCTTGCTCAAACCACTGAGCTATCCCTCCCAAAGTGTTTAGTAAGAGGCATTCTTTAGGAATACTAAAGTAAATGTGTATTTTTGTTTTGCAAATGAATCAATTGCTCATATTCATAGTATCTCGAGGATATTTACATCTCATATTTCCAAGCAAGCATATTTGGTGTACAGCCCTAAACCATAGCTAGACGTCTGTTGTTATAAAACAAGTATGTCTGTAAAATTGGAAAATTCTGTGAAGTTGGAACTTTGCTGAAATCCTGAGCATTATAATAGTGTGCCAGGATCACCATAGCACATAATGCAGGGGAGCTGTCCTTAACACAAGAACCTTTCATCTTTTCATCTGGGTGATGGAAAATGACTTCTAACAGTTTAAGGATAACAAAGGTCTGAGCTTGTCAAATTGTTTTCTAACTTCACATTTTTTTCATAGAAAACAAAACCAAACCCAAAATACAGTTGGAAAACCTATTTCAGCTCCAAACCTGCACCCACTGAAATCAAAGCATTTTTTTTTATCATTTTCAGTACTAGTTGGATTAGGTGATTTATGAATGAAGCCTCTGCATTATATAACATACTTTCTCATTGTTTTACCTCTCTCTTCAATGCACATTGAGATGCTCTTGTATTAATGACTGTCACAGTTGCAGGGCTAGCTATACCTCTGTCCCCTTTGTGGTCTCTGAGTGAACCCTCTGAGGAGTTAGGCCTCTTGCCTTTACCTCTCTGGGGGTGGAATCAAAAGATTATCCCACTCTCAGACCAGGTTCTTACCCAGCAGTTTGGGGACATGCGGTTTTTCCTTTCGGGAGCCTGACAACAATGGTGTATCTATTGACCAGACAACATTCTTAAAACCAAAGTATTATTGAATTTTAACAGTAGGAATACAGCATTTGAGAAAAAGGATTTTAAAAACAAGGAATAGTCTGCACACATCTATCTTACCTAAAGTCTTATCATCCCCTGATGGTAACCTAGGAATACCTTCCCTTCTACACACCACCCTAGAGAGTGTCATGCATCAGAGCCTGCTTTCTCAAAACAGCTCCAAACTGAAAACAGGGTCTTATAATGGGAAGTGTCAGGCAACCTTAATAATAAGTGGTGCTACCAGCCCCATCTATAGTTATTTTTATTATTTGTATTGCTGTAATGCCTAGGAACACCAGCCATGGGCCAGCACCTCATTGTTCTAGGTGCTGAACCCTCAAAGTACAGGCTTCCTTTGCATTGCTTAAATTAGAAGAGCTTTGTATGGCTTCCAATCAAAACTCAAGTGTAGCATATGGAGCAAATCTAAACACAGGTTCAAACAAACTCAAGTGCATCCACATAACCAAATTTCACATGGCTCTATTGGTGACCTAGAGATACAGGTTTCCATATGCAAATTCAGTTCAGATCATCTTTTATTTTTAAGTAATCAATGGTAACTGGAATCCATTTTTATGGCCATATATGAGACTTATTCCTGCTCCCACTGAAGTTAATAGGGCTTTTGATTTCAATGGGAACAAATCAAATCATTAGTGACCAAAATAATGATGAGTGTCTTTTTAAAGTATACAAAGTTAAAGAGATATTAGCTGGAGAAAATACACCTCTAGAAATACTTGTCCCAAATTACATTGTATAGAATTTACTATATAAGGCTAATCAATTATGTGTTCAGACCAGCTACAAGCAATGGCCTATGAAAGAAATGTTGCTAAGAACTTCATCTTCCTCCAGGGTGCTGGAATTTTCCCCAAACCCTTATCAGCAACCAGAAACCAGACTGTGCCTTGAAGCATGGCAGCATCTTCACACTGTCCAAATTGAGTCATGAGGATCTTACATGCCACATTTTCATCGTTTCATCAACAATTGTTCTTTTAAAGCACAGCTCGCATCTTATCTTTCTAGCACTGCTCAGGTTGTTTAATACCCTTGTCATTTAAGGGTTAATTCAGCTTTCCCATTCTCAGTCTCTTAAATGTCAGCTTTTTCACACAGATGATGATGTTTTCAGATGTTAGGAAACCTCTTGAGGCAGAGAAGGAAGCCAATGACGCAACTTTCCTTTGCCAAGTGAAATTTCACAATTTGTTTTTCACTGTTTTCTTTGACTTCAAATAAAATACTACATATTTCAACATGTGTATTAAATGGAGCTTAAAGTATTGAGAACCAAGTTACAATGCCTAACAAAATATCCTCTGATGGGATGAGGTGGAGGAGTTTGTTGATTAGCTGCCAGTTGCTCTCCATTTTCTTCGGACAACCGTCAATTTGTCTTTGGCAGAGATATGAGCTATAAACTAACATACAAAAAGCAAACACCACCTAACAGAGAATTATCCATTTTTGAACAAGCCAGAGATGTCATTCTTAATAACAGAGTCAATGAGGCTTCCTTAATCTACTGACTGCTTTCCCTCTGCCCCTTCCCTCCCCCCTTTTTGAGGAACCCAAATATAACAGAGACAAAACTGACAAGAGGTCACTTAGGTTAAGACTACTATGTGAGAAAGCGGCCATTGCCTTCGCCAGCCCAACTTTTACATGCATATACACCTAACATGGGACTCTAACTATCAAAAAAGGGAACTAGAACTTTAAGGACTATAATCATTATTACTCCCTGCTTCTTCTTTTCTCAGCAGGCCTCTCCTACTTTATCTCACACTGTTCTTGTAAGTTGCCTTCCCTGTCATATCCTCCATTAGCATGTTATTACATTTCTTTTACGCAACTGTCAAATAGATGGAAGATGCACCACTTTACCATTAGAATAGGGCTAAGTAATAGCCTGAACTTTATCTAGATGATCAGATACCTGAATAGATAGCTAGATTTCTTGGCCCTCATTAGCTGCCTGGACTGAGATTACTGTGATAAGGGTTATTGTCCACTGACTGTGGTAGCTACTGTTATATTAAAAGTTATACCCATAACACTGTTTAGTATCAACCATTTTCTAGTCATTATAACCTACACCGCTGTTCTGTGTTTCCATCACCACAGAGTTTGGACCAGAAACCACCACGGTGGTTTCTTCTACTTGTCTCAGGTCTAGGGTGTAACGCTATGTACAGAGCATTTTAAAAAACAAAGATGAAAAATTTAAGAGAAATGAGAAAAATGTATAGTTAGCCAAAAACTACAGTGGAAAATGAGCTGTGGAATAACTGGGCAGCGTTGCAAAAGGAATGCCAGAGTGTGAACAATTGCATCCCATACTTACAATTACTAAAACAGCTGCAGAGATTGGCCAGAGGCATGGTGGCACTCTACACACATAACCTGGGCTAGGCTTACAAAAAAAACATACATACATACATCTATCATATGATGGGGTAGGATCACAGAAACCCCATTGGGGCTGCCAACTGATGTGCCAAGACTACTTCTGCCTCTGCTTTCCTGCCCTGGCAGCTTAGGACTTCAGTGCTCTGCCAGGGTTGAGCCAGACCCGTTAAACAGCTGCAAACCCAGACCCAGAATCTGAACCACATCCACTAACAGCTTAGGCTTAACTGAAAGCAACTTACAGAAGTTTTCCTGTCTTTAACACTCAGATGTCCAACATCCAATGGGGTCCAAACCCCAAATAAATCCGTTTTACCATGTATAAAGCTCTACAGGGTAAACTCATAAATTTTTCTCCCTCTATAATACTGATAGAAAGATATGCACAGCTGTTTGCCTCCCAGGTACTAATACATAGTCTGAGTTAACTAATAAGTAAAAAGTGATTTTATTAAATACAGAAAGTATGATTTAAGTGGTTCCAAATAGTGACAGACAGAACAAAGTGAATTACCAAGTAAAATAAAATAGATCACACAAGTTTACGTCTAAGAAACTGAATACAAATAAAACCTCCCCAGTTCCAGTAAGCTTCCTTTTACAGACTAGTTTTCTGCTAGTCTGGGTCCAGCAATCAAAGGACAAACTGTCCTTTGTTCCAGTTTCTTTCAGGTATCCTTGGGGGTAGAGAGGCTCTCTCTTTCGCCAGCTGAAGACAAAATGGAGGGGTGTCCCATGGGTTTAAGTAGACTTTCTCTTGTGGATGGAAACCCCCTCCTTACTCCTACACAAAGTCCAGCTCCAAGATGGAGTTTCGGAGTCACATGGGCAAGTCACATATTCATGCATGACTCAGTTTTTACCAGCCAAGCCTCATTCCTGGGAAGACTCAGATGTGGATTAGCATCTTCAAGTTCATTGTTGGCTTAAGTGGTTTTTGACTGGGCACTTAATTTGCACTTTTCTCAAGAAGCTGACCAAATGCTCTACTAGGCTACTTAAAATCAAGCCAGCACACAGCCAATATTCATAACTTTGAATACGAAAATGATACATGCATAAAAATAGGATGAATACATTCAGTAGATCATAACCTTCACATAGATATGTTACGCGGCATATGTAGCCTAAAACATATTCCAGTTATGTCATACATACATTCATAAGCACATTCCATAAAGCCTTATGGGGTGCCCGTCACAGTATCTACTGACTCCAGTGGCTGCTGTCATCATAGGCTAAGATTTTCAAAAAGAGACATCTCAAGTAAGATTCCTAAATTCATATTTAAGCACTAAAATAAATGAAAGATTCCCAACATGCTGAACAGCCAGAACCTCCCACTAAAATAAATAAGGGTCACAGTTTTAGGTACCAATTTTTAGCCCGCAGTTACAAGGTTTACCTATAAAATTAACTGAAACTTAACCCTGGCATGATGCATTGGCACATTCTTATGCCAGGCCAATAGATGCTCTGGCTCGAGGGATGAGCTGAGGAAGGGTGCTTCAGGAAAGGAGTGTTTTCATGGGAAGCTGTTCCCCCATATTCTATAGATGGGCTTCCAAAGAGCCAGGCTCTTTGCCTGGCTGCTCATGAGTCAAGCCATATTCTTGCCCTCTGTACTGGGAATGGGCTCTGAAAGCAGATAATCTTTTGCAGTCAAGGTACAGAGATTCAACAATATTCACGTCTAATCAATTTGAACCTGTGGTGTAAGAATGTAATTCCACCGTATTAAAGAGGTCTGGTCTGAACAGATTCATATTTTTTTGTAACTGTATCATTTACCCTCACCAAGTCCAAAAACTATGGTCCATGAAGAAATTAGAAAGGGCTCCTAGGAACCTCTACCTGAACTCAGAAGGCTCACTTTAGAAGAAGCCACCTCAGATACCCTGTAAACACCCCATCAGAATAGAAGCTCTTCACTGAACTACTGTAAGTACAGTCATAAGGATGGGGTTGCTCCTGGCTTCCTTTCCTCTCATGAACTGAAACTCTTGCCTTTCACAGCTACTCCTGCAAATTAAAAGCCATGGTGCAGCAAATGGCAATACCTCCATTAACTTCAATGGGATTGGGCCACAGCCACAAAACCTCGTTGATTTCTCTCTCCTTCTCTCTGATACACCTATCGCAGTAGCACAGAGGTAGGAAAACTACAGCCCGTGGGCCACATCTAGCCTGTGGGACCCTCCTACCAGGCCACTGAGCTCCTGGCCGGGGAGGCTAGCCCCCGGCCCCTCCCCTGTTGTTCCCCCTCCCCCCACAGCCTCAGCTCGCTCTGCGACCGACACAATGCTCTGGGCGGCAGGGCTGTGAGTTCCTGGGGCACTTGTCCCAAAAGCTTTCTTTGCTTTTTCCCTCAGGGTCTGAGGTTACTTTGCTTCTTCTTGTCCTTCTGTGTGTTTCTCCTATTTCTCTCATATACACAGATCCACCAATCAGTGTGCCTGCTCCTGCTCTTGCTATGTCAGTCTCCAGGAAACTGCTTGGGCCACATAGTTCAGCTTTTACTCAAGCATTACCATGTGCCTATGTTTTGGGTGGTGGCTCCTATTTTTTCAACTACATGATTCCATGAAATAGCTTGATTGTTTCTTACATTTATCCTGTATGAAGGGCAGCAGTTACACCCACCAGCTTCAATAAGAGTTTGCCCAACCCCATTGCATAATAAAGACATATTGTGAGAGCAATTAAGAGAAATTTTGAAGCCATGTAACTACTATAGTTTGGGATATTAACAGGCAGTGTGAAATGTTTGCTATGAAATTTGAATCCAGGTAAAATAACTGGTTTCAGATATTGTTACAAATGTGAAACAGCCCAGATTTGTAAACACTGTCGCTGAGGCTTGCTAAACCACCAATTATCAGAGGGGTAGCCGTGTTAGTCTGGATCTGTAAAAGCAGCAAAGAATCCTGTGGCACCTTATAGACTAACAGACGTTTTGGAGCATGAGCTTTCATGGGTGAATACCCACTTCCTCAGATGCATGTCTGAAGAACATGCATCTGAAGAAGTGGGTATTCACCCACGAAAGCTCATGCTCCAAAACGTCTGTTAGTCTATAAGGTGCCACAGGATTCTTTGCTGCTTAAACCACCAATGTTTCAAGTGAACTGGATTTACTTTTGAGCACACCTGTACTAATTTAGAATTTCAGTGTGAAACCAGGTTAAACACAGCAATTTCATCCAAATCCCAAACTCACAAGATATGCAAGTCTACACAGAAAGAAACCAAAATAAAGATCTGGTCTTTGGTATAGGAATTATAATTTAGTATATGTACAGAGCTTAGCTCTATGGGGATTTGACCCGGTTGAAATCGACAGGCACTACTTCTTCAATATAAATAATAAAGTACAATGCTAATGTTATGAAACTGAAAAACTCAGTGGTTTTGAATTACTCAAAACTTTAATTTTAACTCCCTCTCTCCCTTTAAAAATCCCAATGTAAGGTCATCAGAACTAAGTAAAGGAAAAAAGAAAACATGACTTTATCATGTTCTATACCTCACTGGAGTGCTGTAGAATTTATTGAATTAACCCTTGTAAAATGCCTTGGAATTCTCGGATGGCAGGTGCTATAGTAATGCAACATATTATCACACCCTTACTGTGTGCTGGGAAAATGTACTTGACTGTCTGGTCTCTGTTGCAGTCACTCACTGAGCCTGCAGAGTATTCTGCTGATAGGATCAGAAGTCTTGGTATAGGTTGACTAAATAGTGACAGCCCTGAATGGGTACATAAACAGTGGGGGGAGCGGAGAGTGGGAGAAGGCACAAGGAGCCTTCTCCCCCTTTTGCTCCACTCATATTTAGGGATTAGTCACAGGGTAATGGGGGAGGAAGGGAGATGGGAGGAATGAGATAAAGGATGAGCCATAGTTTTGCTTCCAGTCCACTACCGGTAGCAATATTCATTTGGCTCAGAGGGCAACCCACACTGTACCCTATGAAAGTGGGTGGGGGAGTGTGACGCTCTTTGATGTGACAGTGCAGCCCATATTGTAAGTGCAGGGATGCTGGAACAATTTTTATAGTGGGGACACTGAGAGCCATTAAACCAAACTATATATGTTGGAAGCCACTTCAAGTCAGGGGATGTGACAGCACCCCCAGTACCTATACTTCCAGCCCCTATGTGTAAGTGTGACTGGCTGACCTGGCTGCAGGTCTCCTCCTTCCCCCTGGTTCAGGCAGCCTTTAAATCACAGGCTGACCCCGAAGTATCAAAATCAGAAGCTTTAACAATCTGTCTAGCATAATAAGTGATAATTACAACTATAATTCCAAAGCATAATAAGAGTTATGGAGAATTACACTATGATTTGTATTATTCATTCATATGGGGAAACGGTTTTGTCCTAATTAATTTTCCTGGATGCTATTGTTTGTTTCCACATTCTGAGTTTCCATTCAGGCTCAAGATTTAAATGTAAAATACAACAGGATAAACACAGAACCAGATTCTCAGCTGGTGTATCAGTGTATCTTCATTGACTTCAGTGGAGCTATGCAGCCACCACTCTCCAGCTACAGCAATGCAGAAATCAGGGTAGCAATACCGCACCCCCCCACACACACACACAATAATCTTACAACCCCCCCAACTCCTTTTTGGATCAGGCCCCACACAATTACAACACTGTGAAATTTCAGATTAATAGCTGAAATCATGAAATTTACTATTTTAAAAATCCTATAACCATGAAATTGACCAAAATGGACTGTGAATTTGTAGGGCCCCAGTGACGGCATAGTGAAGAACTCTTTCTCTGCTGCACTTGTCTATCTACATAAAGCCCTGCTCCAGTGAGGTGCTGAGGACCCCTACAAGAACCGAGCTTCCTCAAGTTTCCACTGAAGTAAGCCATATTTGAGGGTACTCACCACCCCACTATAGATGCATAGTACAAGTGCAGGAATGGTCTCTAACTTAGCTTCTGAGTTGTTAAATGAATCTCTCACCATTTTATTTTTGCACCTCATATTTAAACATGTTGAATTAACTTATAAAATGGGAAAGCACGTAGATTCACCAAGAGATCACATATAGAATAGTAAAGGAAATGTGCCAGTCCATCAAAGGCATTATATAAAGACAGCAATATTAAAAAATTATACACAGTTCCAGGGGGCCACATGCTAACAAAGCTTACTAGATTTTCCCAAAACAACTGTGTTTATCCACTCCCTTCCCAGAAAGGGGAGTGAGGAGCAGCTCCCTCCATCCTGGCTCCATGCCACATCAGTTGATGATCATATCATACAGTTGGTTGCTAATGTAAAATGGGATTGCTATACATTTATGAAATCTTATTCCTGTTAGCCAAGGAAATGAGTTTGACTCACCCAACTGTTTACAAGTGAGATTTGTTTTATGGAGGATGCTGACATCAACTGCTGATCCCTCAATCAAATTCAAACCTTCCACATGATTAAAAGGGTTATTATACTTCAGATTAATTTTACTTCAGTTGAACATTCACATTTATATATTTACAACTGATTTTTAAGCCAGTTTAGTACTGGTGGAAGAGGCTGGGCTGACTGTCCTTATCCGATACAGGATAAGTTGAACCACAACAAAGCAGTGCAGCATCTCACAGTTCCAACAATGGGCTTCCATCCTTATACTCAAGTGGCTCCCTTTCTGGATGAGAAAACAGTTAAGTCTTTCCTTGCCTGTGCCAACCTCATCCTGATAACTCTCAACAAATAAGTGAGAGTAGAATTTGGCCCTTACACTTCAAGACTGGTTCCATGGCCCAATAATTTGAACAGCCAATGACAAAAAGAGAACTAGCCTTACCTGATCTGGCTTCTGAAAACCTGGGAGGCGGCCCTACAAAGAATCTGAGTAGGATTAGCAGGTTTGAAAGTGATATGGCCCAAAGTCTCAGTCTTGAAACGATAACAAACTGACTGGGCTACAAGCTAGAGGAAAATAGTACACTGAATGGAATAATTAGAAGGGCTCCTGGTTTGACGGCTGAATTTACTGGGCCAAACTTGCTACTTGGTGTAATTAAATTTAAGTCAGTCAGTGGGCCAGATTCCACTCAGTGAGGAATTGGTGTGTATCTGGAGTGACCCCTGTGGCTTCAGTGAAATCCTTGGGTAAATGAATATAACTGAAAGCTGAATTTAGGTCAGAGTTTTTGGCCCTTTTATGCTAATCTCATATTTATAGGAGCTGAGCCTCCAAACCATAGGAAACAACTTTTATGAGGGTGAGTCAGAAACAATCTTCTTCCAGCCAAGCCAATAGAAGCTTTGTTATTCCTGTTCAGCTAGAAACCAGTCCAAGTATCTTATACAAACTATATATATTGCTCACTAGTGCAGGTATGATGTATATGTACATGTTGTCTTATGCAATGTTTGAATTTCAGCCCAAAACAATAAGGCCATTTATTTTCTCCATACTTATACCCTTAGAAGTTTCTTTTTAAAAAAATGTGTTGATGCACTTATATAAAAACAGAACCTTCTTACCCAGCAGACCTGATACCTCTGTTTTCACCTCTCTTAGTAGAAAAATAAGACAGTCCCTGTTCTGGTTCACACATATCTCAACAGAATATGTAAGAATTCTGCAATTGGAACTCAATTATTGCTGGTGATGCACAAGAAGAAAAGAACCCTGCTTGAATATCAGGTCCCAGGTTGACTTGCAGGGCTGGTAGTTAGAAACACATTTTTACTTGCAAACAGGCAATTTTAATCTGAAAATTGTGGATAGGTAATATACAGAAGACCGCTTGAAGCTATTTTTACATAATCACTTTTCAGAGCATAAGTGCATTTTAAACACTTTTGTTCCTAGAGCCTGCTTTTCACCAAAGAAATACCGTAACTAGGAAACTCATTCTGTATTTCCAGAATAGCCATCTAAATAGCATTGTCCAATAATTAACAAATGTTCAGATGAAAAATTGTTCAGCTGGAAAAATTGCAATTTCTGATCCTAGCTAGCACTGATAAATGCAGAAGTCAACACTTTGGCCTAGAATTTTAATGGTATTTAGGCATTTCTGCACTCAGCATTGCAATGTCTTTCTGATTTAGGAGCCTGAGTCTCATTTTCAAAAGGGATTTAGGCACTTAAGAGCCAAAATCCCAACTTGGAAGCCAATAGGATTTAGTTTCCTAGGTGCCTAAAACTCATTTGAAAATAAGATGTAGGTTCCTAAATCAGTTAGGTATTGCAAATACTATTAAAATCTTGCTCTTTATCTAATTTTGGAATGAGTGGGGTTTATGTTGTTATTGACTCTTTCAGAGGCTCATAGACTGTGGCCAGTGGATCACTATTGATCTTGGAATACTTGCTGGTCCATGAAGACAACAGGTCACAGGCTGCTGGCTTTCCTTATATCCAGCTGATAAAGCAAACTAAATACAGAAAAAATTCATTACATGCTTTACTAGTAGTACTTTTCTGTGTAAGCAATTGCTATAATTACCTCATGGATGTCATGTTATGTGAGGTGAGGCAATCTGTGTGGCTGTGACTGGGAGAGGAGCTTGTCCACAAGACAATTTCTATTAAGAAGTGGCCCACAGTATCAAAAAGTCTGAGAACTCCTGGGCTATTTTATTTGAACCTAATGCTTTAGCAAATCTGCAGAAGTACAATGTTTAGGTCATGCGCCCATTTTTACCTCACTCCTACTTAGACCTCTATCTCCTTTTTCTTTACATCCAAGTACCTGCAACTCTTCTCTCCCCGTTCCTTCATCAGGTCAGCAAGACTTTTTTTCCATCCCCCTTCCTTAGTCCAGCCTTTTGTGACCTATCATTACACACTCTAGGCAGCCCTTTGTCCATTCTGTCTCTTCACATCCAGCCCTCTGTGATATTTCTCCCATACATTGTCATCCAGGTCGCTATAATATACGTCTTTAAAAATACATTGTGCATTTGGCTGTCTCTCTGCTGCTGCCTTTCAATTCTTACTTTTTCTGGTGTGCAGTAAAATCTGAGATGTATCTAGTCCTACAGCTCAAGCAAGGTTTCAACATGGCAGAGAGAGATACAGTTGGGCAACACAATCCAAGTAATATATGATTAGAAAAATCCTTTAATGGTTGTATGGGCCAGTGGAGGAAAGGCTAGAGGAGGGAGGGGTCAGACAGGTCAGAGGGAAGCTGGAAGAGTGGTGGAAGGATAGTCTGCTGGTGGGTATGTGGAATTTCACAGAGAATTGAATTCAAAAGAAGAAAGGGAGCTGAGGAGTTGCTGATTCTGCACATTAAAGAATGTTTGTTTCAGTTCAGAAAGAGATTAGTTATGAAGCACTTCACTCATTTGTAACATACAGCCAAGATTGTCAAAAGTGACCTGTAATTTTAGGTAGCTCATATTTTGGGTGCTCAACTTGAGACACCTTGAAGGAGCCTATTTTCAGGAAGTGTTGAGCATCTGCTTCTGAAAAAATCAGGGTTCTCATTTTACATGGTGTCAAGTTGAGCACCCCAAAAAGATATTAAACCCAAGTCATTTTTTGAAAATCTTAACCTTGTCTGAAAATATCCGAGCCTGACTGGGTAAAGATAGTAGCATAAATAAAATAAACCAGTATGCTTAAGAACTGCCTCTTTAGAGGTTAGTTAGAACAACTATGGACAACAGGAAGATCTGAAGATGTATTAATTTTGGAAGCCAAGTGCAATCAGACGGACTGTCATATATTGAGAAGTAGCTGATTTCAGCCTCAGTGATATAAATTATTTACAAAATTGGAGATGTGCTGAGTATCTGAGAGAAGAATTTGACCCTTAGGATGGGAGCTTTGAAATATTGTACCATACTAGCACATCAGGTCCTGGTCCATGACAGGTGCTCGTAGGCACTATAGTAATACAAATAATAATAATACTATGTTAACTGGCTTTTCTCAAATGTTTTCTACAAGGCATGGAGCTGAAGTTTACATAATGCCTCCAAACAGAGTTATATTCAACTCAGCAGTTTCACTCCCCAGCAGTTTACATAAACATTTTAATCAGTTCACATACAAGTAAGTGATATCCAGATGGGCTTTACAAACCACATTTTATTTTACACACAAAAGTAGTGATTTTTGTAAGATTTTGATGCAGAAGTCAAAAGACTGCCCCAGGTTAAGTTCAACTAACTCCTCAAACTGATTTGAATTTTGGTTTAGACCAAAACCCCAAACTGGGGGAGTTGCATAGCTTGGAGTTTTGTGCTGCAAGTCTTCCACACTGCTGTACCATAGACATCAAAGCAAATCAAAAGATGAGATTTTAACAGGGCTTTTAGAATGTTGGGGGGGGGGGCGGGGTTTGTTAACACACTCCACATCTATTAAAGTCTGAAGTTCTGCTACATACTATTCAATTCTAGCTTGTTTTATTAATCCATTCTTCCAGTAATTCTTTTTTATAAATGAAAATAATAAAAAGGTCAGAGTAACGCCTGCAGCCATAAAAAGAGTGAGAATAAATGGAGTCCTTGTTGAAGATGACAGCGCATGGATTTAGACTATCCAAGTGACTGTGTGAAATTTAGCCATTTCTAGTGTTAAATTCCCAATTTTGCAAGGTTTTCAGTGTCACGTGTCCAATTATTCAAGTGGTGTTACGATGAACTGCCAGACAAGGCTGCCTTTTCTGAAAGGGGGAAGTTTCTGATCACTTCTTTAGACTGCATGCTAATCCAGCAACTGTTGCTGTGCTCTTTTTCCTGTCACGTAGGGCAGAAGGTGACTCAGCACTGACTCACTGAATTCCCTGCCAATGGATTTCCCAGTCTGTCAGCTGTTCTTCATCAGCCTATCAGCACAGCCTTGAAAAAACACTCCTCGACTGTCGTCTAAATCCCCTTCTATCCAGTTTGCGTGCCCGTGTCTATGTGCAGGCAGCATTGACTTTCACAGGTAAGTCAGTTTTGTAATCGAAGCACTGAATTGATTAGCTTTCTTTAAAGACATCTTGTTTTCAGGAACAAGCTAAAGTTATTCAGCTAGCTGAATTTCTTCACTGAAGAGACTTCAAAATTAATAAAAATTACTTCAGTCATTACCTTTGTATCCAAACTGTGCCTAGTAAAAATGAACATTATACTGTTACAATAAACTCTCACCTTGTTACAAGCCTCAGCATTATAAGGTTATCTATGCTATCTCTCTGTTAATTAGCTTTGGCACTAGTCTCCACTAGTAGTGACGCAAATCAGAACTGCACTTGGCACAGTACTCTGGTGCTGAGTGGCAAAGTAAAACAGCAAAGAACATTTTGTATTAATGTATAAGATGCATCTATTCCCCACCTATATCCGTCTAATTAACTGATGTTAGTGATGTTCTCAGTTCTGACACACCTTTAGGATTTTCTTGTCTTGATCAAAACCTCTCTCTTGTCAGATTCAATTCACTTTGATATTTTCTAATTCTCTGTTATATACCTCACTAGCTTAAATACTGAGACCTCCTGTATGATAAATGCAGAGCAATAAGGACAATAGAAATGTGGAGACTATTTAGGTGATATATATGCCTCACAGCTAAAAGCCATTTATGTGAGACTGCTATGTCTAAACCAGTGGTTCTCAAACTTTTGTACTGATGACCCCTTTCCCATAGCAAGTCTGAGTGTGACCCCTTTAAATAGATTAAAAAAATGTGTTTTTTAATTTATAACACCATTATTAATGGTGGAAGCAAAGCAGGATTTGGAGTGGAAGCTGACAACTCGCGAACCCCCCATGTAATAACCTCGTGACTCCCTGAGGGGTCCAGACCCCCAGTTTGAGAACCCTTGGTCTAAGCCAATAATTTTTCAATAATAAATTGAACATACTTCTCATGAAATGAAGTTATAGTAATAGATCATGATCCAATTAGAATTTACATTAGTTCTTTGTCAGTGATCTGGGGCCTAAAGTTTTGAAAACTGAAATAAAAAGTATTAAATAACAAAGATTTTCCATAATTACTAAATGATTCCAATTTTCAGCAAGTTCACACATGGAGAAGAAAAATCCATGCTCAGTGAAATCATTGTGCAGGCTCCTAAAATCCAGATAAGGCTGGTTGGCTATTGTTTACTAGCTGTCTCGTATGCTGCCTCAGACACTGAGTCACCCTGTTTTTCTGCACCGCCTTTGTTCCAGATTAGACATTTGAAACTCAAATTGCCAGAAGGCATCAAAACTGGGAAACTGTGTGCTTTGTTGTTGCACTTTGGACTCAAATGACCCTCTCAACAGAACAGCAATTTAAAAAAAAAAAAAAAGAAGTGATTGTTCATAAAAGGTGCCAGACTGAGTCCTATTGATCTAAAGAAACCAGTACAAGTTTTCTAATGCTGCCCCACCAAAGTGCCCTGAATTGGAGTTTCAAGGCCTGCTTCCCTACTGCTACATCATAACAATCGGTTTCACACCGTGGGAGGGGGTCAGTAGTGTACAGGTTAGGGTGGGAGAGAGAAATATCTTTCTCCACATTGAAATGTAATAGGGCTCTGTTAGTTTTCTGCAGCCCATTATCCACAAAACCCAGAGGCTGCCCCAGCCAAACAGCTGAGGCATGGCAAAGGAGTTATCCTGGCATAGGGCTGGTGTACTAACCAACTGTCTACTTGACTAAGGCTAGTCAGTCTGATTCACTGAACAGCAATTAAATGGTAGCAACACTTCTGGGTACTACTGACTTGGATGACTGAGTTGATGACCTTACAGCAGAATGTTTCTCTGACCCATTACACACTCCAAGCTATCCAGTCCCCATTGTGTATCACTTCTTATTGTGTTGTTCCTGTCCTATTTTATTCATCATTCTGGCATGAGGAAAATAAACACGGATATACTTAGTTATAGACCATCAATTACAGAGTGCTCGTAGTCACACAGCTAGAGCATCTATTCTTCTACAAATGCTTCTGTCTATCCACAGTAATGGCTGCCACATTTGAATTGTTTCCATTTATGAAAGTTTTGCCATCAAATGTAATAGCAATTTAAGCTTGAGCAGATGGACTGACACATATTAAATCCTTCATTTTTGCATAGCAGCACCTCTATCACATTGATTGTTTTCCTTACTTCCAGTCCCCTACTGGCTTTCCAACAACATTGCCAAACCTCTGTGCTCCACTTTTCCCTCCCCTCCCACAGCTCATTTTACTAATTTCTTCCGTTTTCAGAAGCAACCAACTCTTCCTGAAAAGTCATCTGGGGGCCCTTTGTTTTTATATAATTTATGCTACGATTAGCCTTAATTCCTCCCTGCTCAAGAGCGATCATTTGTAAACATCATTGCAACTAGTTACCTCACATGAGTTTTCATAAAAGCATCAGTTTAAGATGGTTAGCTCTTTGGAGCAGGGACTGCAATATGTTTGCACTCTGCCTGGCATAATGACATCTGACATGGTTGGCCTCTAGGTACCACCACAACATAAATGTTAAATAATGACTTCTGGAAATACCACATTTGGCAATCCTGTCAAATTGCAGCGGTTTGGCTTGCCCACAGGGATGAGAGCTTCTGAGGGGAGAGTAAATGTAGATTACAGGGATTTGTTAGGTGGCTTGTCATCTCCAGATATGAGGTATTAGACAATAAAAAGAAGGTACTACAGTGTTAGATTAGATCTACTTTCCATTAATGGATGGATTATGTAGTATTTTGTACAAAAATGCATGTTGTAATTATTCACTTGTAACACATATATGAGCATAACTTAATTTTTTCCCATACCATTCACTACTCAGATACTGAGTTACATATAGCTTAAAACTGATCATCTTTTGGATACAACATAGAAAAACTGCACTTTTCTTGGCTGCCTAAAATCATTCCCCTGGCCAAGTTATAGAGCTATTTCAAAGGAATTGCTGCCTAACGAATATTAATCAATCTCTCATGCTGTGGGATTGTTGCTGTTATCTATATATAGAACAGACTGGTGACTCATTCACACACTTAGAGTCTGAGGGGATTCCTAGATTGGCAATAAGTAAAATTACCACTGTTAGCATCTTCATTTCAGGACTTATCTCCTAGAGAGTTTGCTGGCACTATAAAGACTGCCATTTTAACCTTTTCATTAGGGTTAATTTTAGGAGAAAAATGGTTGTTTTGTTTTAAAAAAATGGTAAAAAGGAAAAATGAAATTTAACTTTTTTTTTTAACAAATGATTTGGTTTTGCAATGTCAGTCTCATAACTTTAAGGACAAACAAAACAACAGTCTGTATTGGCCAGATCAACAATAGACGTAACATACTGATTATTATTATTTACATCTTGGATTTTGCAGTTGGGTTTATGCTAAATAATCTGAGATGCATTATGTTGTCTGGAACAGATTAAAAAGGTCAAAACAATGGCTCTCAAATTATCTCATAAATTTCAATGTAACCTTAACTATAGAGTTGCTATCCATTTCTCCAAACAGGATTAAAATCCCCCTGTTTCTCACTGTATTTATTTGCTAAATTTGGCCCAATAACTTTTCAGACAATTGAATTTTCTGTGCAATGTTTGTAGTGTCACACTACTTTAAATAATGGCTGTTTTCTGCACATTTGAGGGGACAGGGGGATTCTCTTTAGCTAGAAACCCCACTATGCCCACAAAGTCTAAATATCAAACTGACAAACTTTAAAAGCATCTTGGCCAAAGTCCACTTTCGGAAAAGAAATAATCACATCAAAGTTATTTCCCTTATTCTGAATAAATTGTTTGAGCTACGTGAGGATTAGCAGACTGCCCTGCTCACATCAGCTACCTCTATTTTCTGATGCTGCCATCCTCCCTCCCTTATCAGCTCTTTTCTGTTCATACCACTTATGAACTTGGTGTGTGATAAAACAGAGCTCATTGGGATTCTCAGTAGCTAGTGGAGATGTAGGAGATCATGAGGGCTTGCGGAAGACCAGTAGTAGCTTGACAGGGATTCCCCAGGTTCTAGGGATAAGAGTGTGCATAGGGCCTGGAATGATGAAGTCTAGTGTCTCTGCCAAGGTATCAGCGCTTGAAGAGCTAATCAAGCACATGGAGATGGCAGGATTGTCAGGAGCCTTTCATGTGCCAGCGTCAAGAGACAGACATTCAGTTCTTCCAGGGCTGCTGCCTTGGCTGCCTAGTGCATACACATTTATATATCATTTTCAGCTTCCTAAATATAGCTTCAAAAAGCCTGTAGCCCTTACAGTTTGGAACGTCTAATGCTTAGACTATATCATCTGTTTCTAATTTAGCGCCCAAATCAACGGGACGACTCACATGAGTGGGGATTGCAGGATAGGGCTGTTAGATGTAATCTCCAAGCATGAGTCTTGAGGATAACTCTCATGCAAGAATATATTGCTGTTGGGATGCTTGTGTAAGGGCCATTTAGGATCGGTCCCTGGGTTTGTACAGTGCTGAACACAAGTGGTACTCTATAAAAAAATAAGCTAAAAATCAATAGTTTTCAGTGAATATAAGTAGTGCCCAGTGGATTGTAGGTGAATTTGGTCCAGTGTTACTTGGTTTATTTTCTGCCCCATAATTATCTGGTAAAATCTGTATTTACAGCACCTATTTACTAACTATTGTCACCTGCCTTCATGACCACTAAATTCCCAGTCCTTGTACAAGCTCTTACTACTTCTTATGTACACCATAATTCATTATGTGGTCATCTGCTTAGCATATTACTGGTAACCTGCTGAGGCGCTCAGCTGCATGGAATGAATTCTAAGCAGCTTCTTATCATAGTCAAGAATGAAAAAAGTTTGATTTAATGCCCAACTGATTACAAAACAAAGGTCTAAAAAATCTGCTCAACAACCTGCAAATGTTGCCACCACAAACATTATTGTCACAATTTTAGTCTGCATAGAGGGTTTTGTGAGCTCCATGTTACATTAGTGAAACGTTATTTAAAAACTGAGAACACAGTGGAACAAGCTTTCAGCAGGGTAGGGGCAGTTTCTAGAATGGCTATTACCTGGGTTCACTACATCACATATAGCCCCTCATCAGTGGACTGGGTATTATTGAGAGCAGAATTTTACTAAAAATGGCCTAAGAATATTCCCCCATTTGTACTCCATTAAATCTCTTAACTCATGAAGTCAGCAGGTGGGTTGGAAATAGCTAGTAGAAAAACAATAATTCTTATCCTTGAGGCTCAGTGCCAATGGAAAAAAGTGGCCAGAAGTTGAGCTGATCAGTCTTGCAATGATGAAAATCTAATGCAGCAGCTGTTTTTCTGGGAACTGTCACTCATCACATTTTAATTTCACAGTTTTGAATTAATCTTTTCCAAATGCAGCACTGAAGGGCAGTGAGATAACAGCTTTCCTTTCAGAAGAACTGGATTAAAAGTACGGTGAGTTTTCTTCCCTTTTGGTTTTACTTGTTCTAACACTTTAACACATTGCTCATGGAACTGAGCTAAGGACACACTTAGAACAGAGATCAAGAAACGATATGTTAGTCCCAGAATTATGCAAAAAATCAGCAGTTTCAATATGATCCCATGAGCTTCATTTTGAATTTTAGGGGTGGATATACCCAATAGTGAAAAACAACTTTAAAACTCATAAGAAATTGTCTGTTTATATAATGCACAATTAGCCTTTTGAATTTGAGATACCATTGAGACTAAGGGCTTAGTCTGAATCAAAGAAGGATTAGACATGTATATGAATAATGAGGACATGCACAGCTAGAATAGAAAACAGGTGGAGGGAAGGTGGGATGTTTATCCTAAAAGGGGCTTGTGTACCCACAGTATTTGCACCACATTTGACTAAATCACTAAAAAAACATGGATCTGGTTAAATTAGTGCAATCCCCTTAATGTTGGCCCAGTTATACCAGTATAAAGGTGTTTCAGTCAGTCAAACTGTACCCTGTAAAGAGCTACAACTTTTTTGCAGCATTTGGTTTGTTTTATTATTTAAAAAGCTCCAGCTCCTGGAGTCAAAAGTGATAACAATCACAGCTTTCATTTAAAAACAGTAAGTAGCCCTCGTGACTGTGGAGAAAAGATTGAAAAATGCTTTAGTGTGACTGAATGAAGAGAAGGTATTGTGACGGGTTGGGACACAGAAACCCCCCCGGTAGCTGCCACCTGATGTGCCAAGGCTACTTCTGCCCCTGCTTTCCTGCCCTGTCAGCTTAGGGTTTCAGTGCCCTGCCTGGTTTGAGCCAAACTTGCTAGCCCTGCTGCAAACCCAGACCCAGTTACACTCATTCACTCATTAGCATATATTTATAAAATCATATAGAGTGCAACTTCATAAGAACATAAGAATGGCCGTATTGGGTCAGACCAAAGGTCCATCTAGCCCAGTATCTGTCTCCCAACAATGGCCAATGCCAGGTGCCTCAGAGGGAGTGAAGCTAACAGGCAATGATCAAGTGATCTCTCTCCTGCCATCCGTCTCCATCCTCTGACAAACAGAGGCTAGGGACACCATTCCTTACCCATGCTGGCTAACAGCCATTTATGGACTTAACCACCATGAAGTTATCCAGTTCTCTTTTAAACGCTGTTATAGTCCTAGCCTTCACAACCTCCTCAGGTAAGGAGTTCCACAAGTTGACTGTGAGCTGTGTGAAGAAGAACTTCCTTTTATTTGTTTTAAACTTGCTGCCTATTAATTTCATTTGGTGACCCTTAGTTCTTGTATTATGGGAATTCACAGATAGGTTATAGCAAGGTTAATATTTTCAAGTGCAAAAATGTGCATAAATGCTATTCAGTGTATTTATAAAGTTTTTTTGCACACAAGATCCCAAACTGTATTTTGCTTATTGCAATTACATGAGGAACACAGAGTTTAGTAGTGATCCTAGCATTGTATAAAGTGTGTTTTTGGAAATCCCTTTTCAGTAATTTTGTTGTGGTGTGTTAACTGTCTTGACCTCCTGGCACCAAATCTAAAAGTTTGTTTCTAGTTACTGCTTGAAGTCTTCAGAATAATACACAGCAAAGTGGATATTTTGAGTCATCTCAAAGAACTGGAAAGTTTCTCTCTGTTAATGTTTCCATTTTAACGGAGACTGACAACATTTTAATATATCTAACTGGTCATTGCACTCAGCACAGGAAGAGGCAAGCAGTTTCTCTAGATTTTACTTTTTTCATGTGAATAATCCTTTTGAGTTCGTTGGGTCTACTTAGTGAGTAAAGTTACTCACTTGCATATGAGCATTAGCAAAATAAAATTCCTGTAACTTTAAATGCAAAGCAACACCATAAACAAATTAATGAGTATTTTTTATTATCCCAGGATGAAAGCAAAGCCAGATATTTGCTTTAATCCCATTTTTCCATGCTTTACTCATGTTCCTCATCTCCCTCTGCGTCTTCTGCTTGTGATTTCTTTCATATGCCAAGTCTTTTGCGTCAGCACAGTCCCAGAAAATAGAACTGTTGTTCTCACTGATGACCCTCAGTTTTGCAAGAAACCAAATGGTGGCTTCTTCCCCATTGCTAATAAAAAAAGCTTTTATGTGTATAATAAATTCATGTGGTCTGACCTTAGCAGCCAGGGTAAGGCCTGGAAAAAAATATATCATGTTGTTGCCTTTGTGTAGACTATCTTTTACAGCTTGGGATCGAGTCTGAGCGACTTTTTTCTGAAATTCCAATGAGGTTGTTTTTGTCACCTACGTTTGTCTTCATTTGTGCTGCTCTAACAGGATCTCTCAACGTGCAGTATATTGGGTCCTTCTTCACATTAGTATTATGGGTAAATGGTCATAAAGAAGAGATATATATGCAAAAATGTGTGTGGAAGTCCTCCATTTGACTGCCTATGTAAGTTAATTGAATTCCAAGTGGGCAAATATGTAATTATTTTTTCACTTGTGCAGTTAATCAGGCATTCAGATATCACAATGATTAACAGTATAAAAATGCAGATGATGGAGAAGCACACACAGTTGAAACTAGCTTCCCATTATAAGCCCAATTTTCTACCTCCCTCATTAATTCTCCACTGGCATACAATTGACTGAACCTCAAAACTCATTGAAGCTTAACTAAAAGTTATTCAGGAAACTTTAAATTGTTCTAATCACTTGCATGTGGATGTAGTGTGCAACAGAGATACATTACGACTGATAGCTCTCTCTAATGCAGACAAGCCTGTTGTAAATTATGGGCTGTTTGTTTCCCACCACCTGCTGAAATAAGCCATCATTAGTTTGCCATTTTGCTGCATTTTGTATTAGGCTAAAGAAAGTCCAGAGTCTGATTCTTATGTTCCCCACATGTTGGGCCAGGATAGAGAAGCATTCTGCATAGAGCTGTAGATGTCTGAAAGTGTTAAGATGAAATATTATATTTCTTTTATCCTTTTTTCCCTGCCTTTTCCTGTTACGCATGTGTCATGGTTCACAGTGAGCTGTCCCTTTGACCCCTCACTTAGTCTCTTCATGGGCGCCCCTTCCAAGTGACCACACCTGTACTTCTCTCAAGATGGAATCCTGCAATTTATTCCAGTCTTAAACTTGATCTCCTGCTCATAGCACCCATGTGCTAACCATCTGTCCTTAGCAAGGTGAACCAACCCCTATTAGTGTCTTCCCTTCATCAATCTGTGATCAGTATGAAAATGAGTGACACAGAACAGCCTCTTTAAAACAAAGTATTTAATTTACCACAGGACTGTAGCAGAGAGAGAAAGAGTTAAAACAAGAGAAGCCCCTATGCACATTATCTTACCTAAACTTTAGGCTTTCCTTGCTAGTTTAGGTAGACCCCACTTGTCCCAGGCACAGCACATCCTTCCCTACTCCCAGCCGTGGGTATGGGTGAGACCGTCTGCAGCCCTCCAGCTTCTCTCTCAGTCAGTGTCTCCCCCTGAGTTCACAGGCAGGCTTTTTATCCATTTTTAGATTTCTTTGCCTGGCCCTGAGACCCCTAAACTTGGTCACTGCCATTTATGTATGGCACCAACTGTGTCGGAAGTAGACTTTCAGCAGTGAATTCACTGTACTGTCCATTGAGCACTGGTAATTGAGTTAGAATCATCGCCTGCCTTACTGTTAATTTGTAAAACCCTCCAGAATTGAGTTAACTCTCTACTCCCATGTAGCAGACAGCATGATGATAATCATATAGATAGGGGTACCTACAATAGTTACAAAAAAAACCACACCAAATATCTAACACATTTTCACACCATGGCTAGAGCAAAATAGATGTGATGCTGGTAGGCAGAAGAAAGTATTTTGAAGGGTTTGCAGCCAGGGTGCTGTCTTTTTTGTTTGAAAGTTCACTTCCACAATTGTTTAATTCAGTGCATAGGCTATGAGTACTCTTGGATTCCTCATTGACATTGAACTCTCACATCACAATGGCCATGTCCACAGAGCATGTCCAGTTCACTAGGAGACTCTGTCCAAACCTGGCATACAAAGAAGACTTGGTACCAATTATTCATGTCATTGGACTATAGCAATGCAATATAACTGCGCATGAAGCCTTCAGCATTTAGGAAATTCCAAATGCTAGTACAAAATGCTGCAGTTAATCTCCTCAGCAACACAGGCTACCATGAGCACATCACACCTGTCCTCCACTCTCTATACTGGCTTCCCATAGAATTTCAAATATGTAAAAGATTGTCTGAAGCTCTGGGATGAAGACTGCGGTCAATGACTTTGCTCCATTGTGCCAGAGGAGCAATCTAGAACAACAGTAATGCTACTCTGGGCAGGAGATAGAGTTTGCTCAGGGGGTGGTCAGAGATGGTGGAGTGAATTCCCACAGGACCATCACAAACCTCACTACTTTCTGCTCCAAGTGCTAGGCACACTTCTTTTGATCTTGCCTTCTCTAATATATACTCATAGCAACAGGTATAGTTAAAAAAAACAAAAACAAAAAAACACACCACACCTTACCAAAACAAGTTACTCCACTGCAAATGCTTCTCTCTCTGGGGAACGGATGAGAGAACAAACAACATGTGACAGATGTTAGTCACATTGCTTAACGTATTCCTGGAAGGAGCTCAGGTACTATGGTGATGAGTGCGGTATAAAAACCTATATAGAACAGAGGCCAGGCCACAAAGAAGGAACTGGATAAATTCCTGGTGGCTAAGTCCATAAATGGCTATTAGCCAGGATGGGTAAAGAATTGTGTCCTTAGCCTCTGTTCGTCAGAGAATGGAGATGGATGGCAGGAAAGAGATCACTTGATCATTGCCTGTTAGCTTCACTCCCTCTGGGGCACCTGGCATTGGCCACTGTCGGGAGACAGATACTGGGCTAGATGGACCTTTGGTCTGACCCAGTATGATCGTTCTTATGTTCTATGGTCAACTCCTTCCGGGGCAGTGAGAGGGCCACAGAGCTGACTGATGTCCTATACTACATTGAGACTTCCCAAGGAAGCCAATTCAGTTACTTTAAACCTGCTTTGTGCCATCAGAGTGGCACCAAAACAGAGTGCAGCCCGTCTCCTTGCTGCTGTGCATCTGTGATAATATACTCATTAAGTTATTTTTAATGGAATAAAATAAGTGGAGGAAATCCCCTCATCCAGTAGAAAATCATCAGGGAAGGGGGTGGGGGGGGGGTCCTACAGGACTATTAACTTATAGGTGGTGTCAAGGAAACAATGACTGTTCCCCTCTCTTCTCTCCTCTTCCCATGTAACTCAGACACACAGATCTTCCATGAGGAAGGGAAGAATGCTGTCTTTTCTACCCACAAATCTTAGGAGAATGATCTCCCTCTCTTCAGAGTGGAGATTTAATTCTGAAAATGAAATCCTTGAAAACAGGAGGAATGTGTCTCATAGAAAAACTTTTTAATGCAACCAATTAAAATAAAATACAGGAAGAAAAGTAATTTTTTCCTCAGTTCAGTCCCTCTTCATTATAATGACTATTTTCCAGCTGTGTTCATGTAGATTCGGTGTGCACACAGACTTTCCCCACTAATAATTTCTGCAAAGATTTCCACAAAGAATTTTATGGGCTGGTTTGGCCAAGAAGAAAATCAGCTTTTTTCATATAATAGTGCGCAGCTCTAATCGGGAATGCTACACTCATTTGCTGCTGAGCTGGACAAACCTTATCTATAAGCAGTACATGTAAACCAAAGCCTTTGCTAGCAGGAAGTGTCTCGAAGGTAACAAACTAAAGGAGGGATGGGAAGATTGGTGAAAACGAGATACCCCCACTACAACTCAACAAAAACAGAAGTTCTCTCAGCCATGTTGAGCATTCAAATTTCTTTCAAAAGAACGACTGAAATAACAGTTTAAACAGCTGTTTGTAGAGATCAGAAGGGAATGAGGGGCAAGGAAGCATAAGGTGCCTAACAAATCTAAAGTAACTTTTTTTCAGTTAAAAGATACCTGTCATGTGACATGAAAAAAAATTGGACACTTGGAGGAAGGCATGTAATTTCATCATATCACTTGATTTGATTTATATTTGTAGGCTAGTTCACAACCACTTTTTTGTAAGATGTCAGGAAAAATACATGGATTCTGCTCAGCTAATGCAGCCAGTTAGCAAATAACTATTGTGTACCACAGCTGGAGATAGAGCTGTTTATTTATGTTATACTTTGCTTTCAGACTCCAGACTCACCTCATGCTTTCAAAATTACCATCACCGAGTGTCTTTGTTATGGAGGTTATGTTGAGTTGTTTGATATTTTGGTAAATACTCAGAATTATGAGTCAGACATCTTTAAGACACAGGAATTTGAGTTTTTTTCTGCGATACTCACAAAGTGTTCATTGACTTTCAGGTGTCACTGTCATAAACAGATAGCTAAGGGTTAATGTCTCTTTCACCTGGAAAGGAGTAACCTGAAACACCTGACCAGAGGACCAATCAGGAAACAAGACTTTTTCAAATCTGGGTGGAGGGAAGTTTTGGGTATGAGTTCCTTGTTCTTTGTCTTGTGTCTGACCCTCTCGGCTCTGAGAGTGATTTTTCTATCTCCTGCCTTTCTAATCTTCTGTTTCCAAGTTGTAAGTACAAAGATAGTAAGACAATAAGGTTTATATTGTTTTCTTTGTATTTACATGTGTGTAGTTGCTGAAATGTTTAAATTGTATTCTTTTTTGGATAAGGCTGTTTATTCATTTTTTTCTTTTAAGCAAATGACCCTGTATTTGTCACCTTAATACAGAGAAACCATTTTTATGTCCTTTTCTTTTTTTTATATAAAGCCTTCTTTTTAAGACTTGTTGGAGTTTTTTCTTTAGTGGGGACTCCAGGGAATTGAGTCTGCAGCTCACCAGGAAATTGGTGGGAGGAAGAAGTCAAGGGGGGAAAATCTCTTTGTGTTAGATTTACTAGCCTGACTTTGCATACCCTCTGGGTGAGGGAGGAAGAGGAGAAATTAGCTCTCTCTCGATACTTGTGTTTTCCAGGACTGGAAACAGGGAGGGTGGAGTCCCTCTGTTTAGCTTCATGGAGCTTGCTTCTGTATCTCTCTCCAGGAACCCAGGGAGGGAACACCTGGAGGGGAGGAGGGGGAAGGGAGATGGTTTATTCCCCTTTGTTGTGAGACTAAAGGAATCTGAGTCTTGGGGTCCCCCAGGGAAGGTTTTTGGGGAGACCACAGTGCGCCAGGCACTGTATAGATTCCTGGCTGGTGGCAGCTTTACCAGGTCCAAGCTGGTAACTAAGCTTGGAGGTTTTCATGCTAACACCCATATTTTGGACACTATGGTCCAGATCTGGGAAAAATGTTATGACAGTCACAATCAGCACACGTTCAATGTGGGCAATCATTTCTCAGTTAAATTCTGCTCATTCTAATAGCATGAACTCCTCTCCCCAACCCCCCACAAATAGAAATCTGTATTTTTCTAATGGTGGAAAGACTCCAGAAAACTCCTGTTTCTAGAACATCAAAAGATGAAGAGAGTAGTTGACTATTTGGAGAACACAGGGGGCTGTTAGCTTTCGTGAGCCATGTAACCAGCCATACTATGGCTCTGCTTTGTTCAGCCAAGTCATATTTTTGGGAAATTTCTGGTAATAGAGTAGGAGGAAGCATTTGTTTGCATTCACTCTGACCACAGTATCCTCGGTCTCTGTCATCTCTATAGGGACTGCTTAAGGTCCCAAACCTAGAACTTGTTGCACATGGTAGCAGATCTCTGTGCCTGCGTGGAGTGCCACTGACAAGGGTTTGCTCATGAGGAGATAACTGCAGGACTAGAGCCATAAAGATCAAAGTTTAGTCACTAACGCTTCTGCTATACAGGCCTGTGTTAGGGAAGGTATGGAGTTGCACAACTCCAGAGAACCTCCAGAAAGGATTATGCCACAGGATTCAGTCTTGCCCCAACCCATACGAGCAACGTGCACACTGCACTATCCCTTGGGATAAGCTAGATCTGTGGGCCAGTGTAGCTGAGGAATTTGGTGAGGGCTCTGCCTCCTTCCCATGCCCCTTGTGGGGCGCTTACACAGCTTTCAGCACATGAAAGGAGCAAACCCTGAGCTTCCCAGAGTGAAAATACTATTATTGTATCTATCCCTTATGTAGGCTTTGTAGTGGTGGGAGGGGGACTTCTCCAGACACAAACTGGTTCTTCACATTGTGAACTTACAAGATTGCTTTAAGGAATCCAAGTTTTCTTTTTGCCTCCCATTTCCAAAGAAATAAAGGCAGACCAGGTTGGCAGAGAATTCAGACTTGAGGCCTTCATTGTGTATATGACAGAGGTTTATTGTATCATTGTGTTCCATCCAGTGCTTTCAATACAAGTAAGTTACACACACAAAAAGTGATTTGACTCTCATTCTTCTACAGGGATGGCTGCCAAGTCAACTCTTCCAAGAATAATCCCTGGCTGTGAATTGCAGGAATAGAACCGGTGTGATTTGTAAACAAGCTAAGGAAGTAAAAGATCTGCCAATCTAGAAGATGTCAGCTACACTAAGTTGAACACAAGCAAGCAGCAGTGCTGGAGCCTGCTTGTTTGCAATTAATAGAGTTTGGGTTTCCGGTGGGGGCTTCCCTCTCTCCCAGGATATTCCATATTCTTACAAGCTCAAGAGAGGCAGGACTTCACCCAGGAATGACCGTAACACACAGATCTATCCTAACATGAACAGAACCCCTGTGTCATTGCAAAGAAGCAAGCAATGGGAAATTACATAAACCCTAGATGCCTCAAAGGAATTCTGTCTCCTCCTCTGCCCCTCCAGCCCTGGATTCTTAGGCCTGATCTACACTGGGGGAGGGGGAAGAATCGATCTAAGTTACACAACTTCAGCTATGTGAATAACGTAGCTGAAGTCAATGTACTTAGATCTACTCACAGCAGTGTCTTCATTCCCCATTCCATGCCTGTCGACACCGCAGTGTCTTCACTGCGGTGAGTCGACAAGCATGGAATGGGGAATAGAGCTTTGCATGGCTGTGTTGTGTATTAATGTGTGTACAGTTTTTTGGAAAAAAATTAATCTAATTATTATTGTCTTCATCATCACTACTAGTCACCAGTTCAAGTAGTCAAATAAAGATTGATACAGAGTGTACATCTGGGCAAAATAGTTGTAGCAATTTTTTCCAGTCAAAATATGCTTTTTCTCACAAGCATAAAACATTTGTGAAACTGGAGCCGTTTAACTGAGTTTTGATGAAATTCTGCACTTTATTATTAGATAACTTCTAAATTCTGTGCATTGCAGATCTGACTTTGGTTAGTTGTGCACTACTTGCTACATAAGGAACATGGATATTGGTTCTGGTTGGCTGACCAATGCCCCTGGTGTCTGGAAAGTTAAAAGAAGCAATTGCTCTGGGACAGAGCAGCTTGTTTGCTTTATCTGAACCACTCAGAAGAACAAAACAAAACAACAAACAAAACAGTCTGCAGAAACAGCACTGTGGGCTCTGTACACCCTCTTTCAGTTTGTGGGATTCATTAGGGCACCAAAAATAAAAAACAACCCAATAGTTTTCAGGTAAAAGTGATGAAATAGGAAAGCAAGAGTGGAGCCCACTTTTGCCAAAGTCTTATGCTCTCTTATTTCACAGTACATTGTGTTTCTTCTTAAATAAATACAATAGATTTACACTGATGTTCCACTGTGTAGTGTTTCAGCTATTCATTTTGTTAAGAGACACGATAATTGAGCCAAGGGAGTCTTACCTTACTGAGGTTCTTTGGCTGAATAAGCTGGATCTCTTGCCCAACTATATGATAATCATATGTCAGTTCTCATTCTTTAATGACTAATGGCAATTTAAAAAACAATATCAAGGCTACACATCTTTGCTTGCTTGAAATTTGTTTAATGTTGCATGATTACAACAGACTCGTAGATTTAGCCTTTAGTATATTGATTTATCTTGTTAAGCTTTGTCCTTCAGAGTCAGCAAAACCTGGTTGCAAAACTCCAGTGCCTAACTGAAAGGTGGGGAGCATACACAGTCTCCATTGACTTAAATGGGAGCCGAGAATGCACAACCCCTTTGGAAAACAAATTAGGCAACAGGTCCTCTTCAAGGTTCTAACAGACCATTTAAACTCCGTTCTGAAACATGAATTGACGTTTCAGTTATTGGAGGATTTCAAGTTAGAGCTATAGTTTTGTTGGAGAGGGACTTCCTGCAAATGATTTGCAAATTACTAGGAAATGTGGGTAATGAACCTGACCACCTAAGAGATGTGTGTGGGGGTTTTTTCCTTCTAATAAGCCATTTCTTTTCATTTGGGTGAAGGTTACAGAAATTGGGTTTCATTATACTGATTATTTCATGACAATATCTGGAGGAGTTTCTTTTTATATGACAAATCATGACTTATTATTGCAATATTAATGAATGTCTTCTTAATATTGTATTCAATACTACAACCAGGAACATTTACATATGCTAATTTGGATCATCCAAGCAAGTGAATGGAACAATCTCATAAGTGTTAAAATCAGAATTACAGTATAATTCAATATATACTGAAGGTATCATTTTATACCCTACCAAATATTTGGTCTTGAATATAATTTTTTATTTTTAAGCCCAAATCTATTCCTCAATTATAGTATTCAAGATAAATTGCAGTCTAGGCCTGATCCAAAGACCATAGACCTCAATGGGCGTTTTCTCAATTATTTTGAAAACTTCTCATAGCATCCTGTTTACCTGCAAGTCTGATTTTCCTTTGAACAATTTTTGAAGTTTGACAGTCAGTTTATGTACAAACAACCAGTACAAGAGATATTTGAAGTAACTTCAACTCCTCTCTGTATCTTGGTTAGCTACACTGATGTCTAGAAAAGAAAACAGACATTGTGTCTGGTCTCTCTGATAAGATACCTTAGTTCCAGTTTCTTCATGACAGCTTGGATTAGTTTTTGGCCCTATTTGGGAAAAAAATGGGTCCTTGTCTTTGTCCCTCTACTTCCTGGCTGATATCCTGAATGTCTTCTCAATTCATGATGATCATAGTCTCCTTCAGATTCTAGATCAGAATCATAGTTATCCAGCTGTCAGATAAGTTGGTAATGGGCCCATTTACATCAGCTGATGATCTAACCAATAATATACTGGTATTGTTTACTGCAATAGAATTTTCTGTGGTTTCTAAACAAATATGTAGAGGATCTCTTCCAGTTTATGAGGAGTTTTAATGGGGGTCCATAGATCATGATGACTCTGTTAATGTTACGTTGGTTTTCAAGCCCATCTGCCATGACCAAAGTTTCTAAATGCATCCGCAGCTATCCAGTTGGCATGTGTAGTTAAGTCTGTACACCCTAAATGAGTATATTTGCATGTACTTTTTGGTGGCCATTTTCAAAACCTGGCCAAAAGCATAAAACTTTCTCCCAATTCTGTTTTGTCTAATTTTAAATCTAACAGAGGCTACTGCCACCTCCACACAGCACGTTAGCAATAATTGCACTTGTCAAAGGCCCCAGTTCAGCAGGATGCTCAGGTATGTGCATAACTTTAACCACCTGAGTAGCCCATTAATTTCAGTGGGACTATGCATGTGACCAAGGACCTTACTGAATTGAGCCCCATGGGCCTTTATCTTAAGAGATTTATCAAACCTTCCAGCTTCTCTTTGAAGTATTATCATACTGATTTTTTATGATGGGTAGAGAAAGGTATAGAAGGGTTAAGTCACTTGCTGAAAGTAAGTGACTGAGGCATGAACAAAATCCAGAAGGCTAGATCCTAGTCCTTTGCTCTAAACATCTTATCAGGCACCTCCCATTTTATATGCAGTCCTCTAGATTTAATGCAACATTCAATACAGGCTTTCCATGGCACAGTGAGTGCAAGATAGTGCTGCTTCTCTTTATATGGAGTCAGATGCCTGAGCTTTGGCAAGAAAAGTGTCTAAATTCAATCTTTCCCCCTTCCTAAAATCCTTCCTCTCCGTGCCCACCTCATATCCCCTCGTAGGCATTACTCCAGAAGTACACAATGAATCCCAGGCAGAAAAGAACAAGTTATACACAAAACAAAGCACTGAAAGGAAGAGTATCTGGAGCAGTGCTCTCTGGGAGCCAGCCTGTTAGCTGCTTCTCCTCCTCCCTCCCACCCCCAAATCAACCATCAGATTAATCTGTGAGGCCTGGCAATTCTAGCAACATGTCGTAATATTCTTTTCCTTTTATCTAAGTAACAAAAACAATAATACACTGATGTCTAGTAATCACCCACAAACTATGTTTTATAACGTTACATTGATAATTCAGTTTCTGCTGGTCAACATTTTCTGACATAGTAGACTTTGAACAGTATGCCACTGACCTTCGCATTGGATTCCATGTTAAAAGGTTAATAACCTTCTTGGCTCAATCAAGCTGATCACAGGACATATGGGGACAAGCTCATGCTGTTATAGATGCCAACAACTGAAGGATATTAATCAGACATTTGTTGGGAGAAATAGGGCCACATTTTTATCTCCAAATGAAATAAACTGGGTTAGATAGATATTTTGGCAGAAAAAAAGTTGTTGTTTAATAGCCAAATATTGACTGTCCAAGTTTGGTTATGCTACATTTTCTACTGTCTATTCTCAACCATTCCATTCCTCTCCCCACTCAAACATATACTGGGCACAATTTTAGCCAGTATCCTGAAAATTAGATCATCCATTTTCTGAGCTCTTGGGACAGATTCTACTCTCAGTTACACTCGTGTAAATACAGAGTGACTCAGCTGACTGTAGTTCAGTTATTCCAGCTTTGCACCCACATAACTGAATAGAATTTTGCCCCTGCTGTTTTGTCTGTCAGAAAGGAGAATGTCTTGTGGATTTGTTTATGTGCTCTTATCAAGTTTCATGCAGGGCTGCCCAGATAATTCAGGGGGCCTAGGGCAAAGCAATGTCAGGGGCCCCTGCCATAAAAAAAAGTTGCAATACTAGAGAATACTATATTCTCGTGGGGGCCCCTGCAGGGCCCAGAGGCTGGGGCAAATTGCCCCACTTGCCCCCCACTCTGGGCGGCCCTGGTTTCATGAAAACTGAGGTCTGTTTCTAAAAGTTGTTTGAGAAGGGTCAAATTCTGCAGGCATGCAGCGCCTATAGAAAATAATGAGATCCTTGTGCAACTAATGGCAGAATTTAGCCCCAAATAATAGTATTGTATTACTTAACAGTGTGTTAGCAGGCAGTTAACCAAATTCTTAAAATGTTGCTACTTTAATTAGTACCACATAAAAATACTTATGGTTCTATAGCTTATTCTAATTCAGCAAAAACAGATTAAGCTGTACTGGTCTAAAGTGTCTTACACCAGCATAGCTGTGCCTACACTAGGGCTTTTACTAACATAACTATATTGGCAAAAGAATAATAAATTACACACATTTCTGACAGTTACACCAGTAAAAACTTAAGCCTAGACCAACCTTAGAGCACAACCCTGCAAACCCCTAATCACAGACAGTCCCATGATTTCTATTTGTATACTCACATGAGTAAGGCCTGCTCCTGTTAAAAGGTTGCAGATGAAGCTCATAAAATGTAGAGTGTATGGGATGGTGCCATCAGCCAAAGTTTCTTCTATATCCCAGATTGCCCTGCCTCTGGACTCAGGAATGCATTCTGTCCTCTCACACAAGTCACATTTATCTTGTCTTAACATGGGGAATCAGGGTTTGACAATATGGGAGCAAACCATTAGAGCATGAAATTTTCATGGCAAAATTATTTTAATCCAAGAGTGTGGAGAAAATTCTCATTTCCAGTATGCCAAACCCCACTCCTGTCCTACTCATTCATATCCCTCCTCAAGATTCACTTCTTCTACAAAGTGCCTACAAAACCTTGTCCACCCCAGCATTACACTAGAGGAGACAGTGAGCTGAACACACAGAGTACATTTAAGCTTGTACTCCTCTCTGGATTTGTCTGAGCATCTTGCCTTAACCATGTTTCTTTCCGTGATAGTAAGGGGAAAGCTTTCAAATCTGCTTGCCTAAAATTAAGCTCTGAAATCTAATTAGGCACCTAAATAGAAAAGGGCTAATTTTTCAGATGTTCTGAGAAAATGCAGCTACCATTGACCTCAGTGGGTGGGCAAAGGTTCAATGGATGGGCAAATGGAATCTCAAAAATTTACTATTCATTGTATGTTCAGAATTGAACTTGTGCTCACTGTTGTTCAGAACACAAATATAAAGACAAAACTTTTCACCTCAAAGGAGATGTGTGTTAGTTCACTGGAATCTTATCAAAAACCCCATTGTCTGACACCTGGATAGTGGGACATGTATTTAAAGTCAGAAACTTCCCCTTAAAGCAGAAGTAATGAAAGAGCTTAATGTATGGGTTCTGTCTATTCCTTCACAATAATACTAGAAAGTCTCTCAGCAATCGACACCATGAAATAAGATGTGGGGAACGTGCAATTGTGGGCTCACCAGTACGTTTTTAAACTGTGGGAGGCTCCAGTTAGCATCTTGAACAAAGTCTTGCTGTGCGCTGATGTTCTCAATGCACATGAGAACAATTTCCAAAAGTGGGCACGGTATAAACACCTATTAGAGGAATGGTTCCAAAATATAGATAGTTAATTTGATTAGACTATCATGGTCTGTTGAGTGAAAACATAACGTAGGGTATGAACATGTCTGTAGGGAGCTTTAGAACATAGGTTAGTCCATTTGCTTTGATTAGTAGTCAGACCATTAAAGATTTGGGGAAGGCGGGGTAGTGGGTATTATCAGGAAACGTATATTTGTGTGTAGTCATGGAAATACTGTGGTTTCCATTAACAAGTCAATATTTACCTACCGTTAGCACATTAATAACAATATAGTATACAAAGTGTGCTAGACCGAAGATCACCTATTTTTAGACAATTATGTATCATGACTGTGGTAGTACTGGAGTTCTGTGTCATTTAACACAGAATTCATCTGTGTCCCTCTACACCATTCCAGCAGTCACCAAGATGTCACAGCCCCGGGGGAAAATATCATATGGTATAGGAGCAACATATGGCCAGCATACACTAGCCTGTGCATTCCTCCAGGTGCAGCCTCTGGGAGAGGAACATGCTGTGAGCAGCCCATAGGCAGACATTCAGAGGTGCTGTAAGTTCAAGCAGCCTGCAAGGAGTGCTCTAATTTATGCTGGTTCCTGGAGCAGGCAGAATTTGGGAGGCTTAAAGCCTCTTTCACATACCCACTCATCCTCATAGGCTGCGCCTGTGTGCTGTGCCTCCTGAAAGTCACAGTACAAAATATAGCCATATGGGAGTAGAGGAACCATCCTAAGTCTCTGAAGAAAACTCTTAATACATAAGAGTTGCTCACAAGCAACTGATGTGTCTTATTTGAAGGTCTATTTTTATTCCGGTTTAACAGTGATATCATGACACTGCATTCTGACATGGCCTTGGACCAAAACATCATAATGCAGTACTGCCAGCATAGCAGCACTCAAACTCTTGAAGAGCAGATAACTGGCTGCTTTGCTGTAGCTGATCAAGATCCCTGAACTCTTGGTGCACAAAAAGCTGGACAGGGTCTGCTTTCTAAGAGAAAATCAAAAGGCTGATTCCCTGTAGCTGGTCTAGATTCCCTGTAGCTGTAGCCCATGCTTCAGAGAAGAAATTAATTGCTAGCATAATCTGGCCCCGTTCCACTCTAGACAATGAAGCTGTGCTCGCTTATGGAGTGGAAAGTTTGGCCCCAAGAGCACAGGAGTCACATAAGTTCTGTTACTAGCTCATACAATCTCAGAATTCTAGGAATGCAGATTTCTGAAAAACACAGTTTGCTTCCCAGTATCTGGCCCCGAGAATGTACATGCCCTTGGAAGGAAAAGGTCAGCTACTTCTCTGCAGCGAACGCAGAAGAGTACAAGCTCTAGGATCCTGGTTTCAGAGGGGTGGCCAAACGCAGAAGCACGCAGCCAATAACCACTCCACAATCTGATAGGCCACCTCTGGAGCACAAGAGGGAGGGGAGGGCCAGCTGAGAAATAGCAGTCAGCCCTGGAAAACAGGCAGGGAGAGTTCAGGTTTAAGTTTGCCAAGTTTTGTCATCAACAGCAGAAGCCAAACATCCACAGGTTCACCCTCCCCCACAGAAAAAGAGAAAACAGTAATAAGAGCATGTAGTGGCTTGTGTTCCCTCTGAGACACAGCCACGCAAATACTCTCAACAGGATCTTGGAACTAATGTCTTGGCTAAGGATGCCAGAATGTCTAGGGGGCTGTTTCATGGCAATGCAACTATAATGTCATGCGGCAGCCACTTCTGTTAGCTCCAAGATCACAAAGAAAGGAACAGTCTACACAGTGTTCAATGTTACTATATGCCCACAGATCAATGAAGGAATAAGTATCCCATAAAACCCAATGATCTGTCATTTAAAGTAAATCTGCTTTGATTGTGGACTGAATTACAGTAAAGATGTTTGTTCATTATGCTGCCCAGGATGTTCTCTGAGGGGTAGTTTCTAATCTCAGACATGCCCTGTACAAATACTTGTTTTAAAAAGTCAGGTGCTGCGCCTGTGCACAGATGGGCACTAGCACTCACATGCACATTGTATATAGACAGTCCCAAAGCATCCCACAGCATACATTTAGAGTTACTTATCAATGCCATGACAGAGGTGGGTCTTTGGGAGTGTTCTGAATGAATGAAAGATAGCAACTGTGTGGACAAGCTCAGGCAGGGAATGTTGCATTCATGGGGAGCATGGAAGAAGGTGCAGAGACATTTACTGGAAAAGCAAACAAAAGATGTGTTAATGCTGATATGGTTAGTGTGGTGAAATGAATGAGGAGGATGGACATGAAGAGAAACATGAGGAAATAATTAGGGAAGGCCTGAGTTATGTATGATTGTAGGAAAGTGATGTCTCACCAGCACAGCACTTCCTGCTGGTCATTCTGGGAATTAGCTCTTTTCCAGCATCGGAGCACCCTCTGTTGACCGGTGGCTCACCTGCCTCAAGCCTTGTGTCCCTCCCATGCCCTTTTCCGCAGGGGTTCTGCGCCAGCAGTACCCGCACACTCTGGGTCTCCCCTCCCAGGGGAAGCCCCAACCCTCTAAACCCACCTTGCCTCAGTGGCTATTGCCAGTCATCATCTAGCCCCCTTTCCCTGGGGCAGACTGCAGTCTGTAAGAGCCACTCATCTTCGGCAAGAGGGTATGGACCAGCTGCCTCTGCCTAACCCCAGAGTGCACCACTACAGCCCCAGTACTTTCTTTAGGCCTTGCACAAAGCCTGCAGAGTTACCAGTCTGGAGCACCCCAGCTCCTCTTGCCTTTCCCCAGCACTACTCTACCACAGGTACCCTTCTCAGCCAGGCCCTCCTCTTTCCAGAGCTAGAGAGAAACTGACTCAGCTCCTGGCTCACAGCCCTTTTATAGGGCCAGCTGTGGCTGCTTCCCCAATCAGCTTAGCCTGGCTGATTTTAACCCCTGTCTATTGGAGTGGGGCAGTTGCCCTACTACAATGACCTTGAGCCCCTACACCGGCTCCTCACAGCCATCCTCTTACGTTTCTGGTTACACTTTTCCCCTCACCTCCTTTTGTATGCACTCCCTATCCGTGGCCCCACGAAGTCCCGGGACCTCCTGGTCAACCTCCTCCTCGCCCTGGCGAAAAAGGCCATCCACGCGACCAGGGAGGGGAGGTTGGCCAATGGAGACTCCGGTGACTGTGGGGCTTGCTTCCGCTCCATGGTCCGATCACGCATCCGGGCGGAGTTCCTCTGGGCGGCGTCCACTGGCTCCCTTGACGCCTTCGAGGAGCAGTGGGCGCTGTCCGGGGTTCTCTGCTCGGTGTCCCCATTAGGTTCCCTCCTTCTGACCCTTTGACCTCACTCCTGTCCCTGTTCTTTTATTAGTTGTCCCCCGCACTCAGTGGGTTCTGTGGCCCTGTGGTTCCTCCCCTTAGGCTGGGGGAGGATCCTTTAGCAGTGGGCGGGCTTTGCCCGCCCACTTCCCAGACACCCAATAGGTACAATGACCTTGAAAGCAAAGGCAAGAAGCCTGAACCTCATGTGGTGAGGAACTAGTGTAGGAATTCAAAGAGGAATCGCATGGTCAAAATTACAGGCAAGCTTCTTGTAAGCACTGAGGGGGCAGCTTGGACCTTAGTGGTATGTCTACACAGCAGTTAAAAACCTGCAGCTGGCCTGTTTCAGCTGACTGGACTCGCAGGGCTTGGGCTAAGTGCCTGTTTAACTGGAGTGTAGATGTTTGGGCTTGGGCTGCAGCCTGAGCCCAAATGTCTGCATCACAATTAAAACAGCACCTTAGCTCGAGCCCAAGTCAGCTGGCACAGGTGTCAGCTGTGGGTGTCTAATTGCAGCATAGACATATCTTCTCCGGCCTCCTTGGGTAAGATTGAAGTAATTCAGGCAGATAAGGGCCTGAATAAGCATTTTAGCTATAGGAATAGAAAAGCAAAGATATCTTGGAACCGGTTTGCAGGAAGAAACAACTGGATTAAATGAAGACAGTAGTTGGTGAAATCAACAGCCTTTGAAGATGAGAGAGAGCAGGACACATTTATTAGAAATCCCATGCACAGAGTTAGTGTACAACATTATATCTAGTTCTTAAAACATATTACACACAGTCTGTGTATGTGTGTATCTCTGAGAACCTGGGAATGGAATAAATGCAAGGGAGTTATGATTTTGGTGGGTGAGGGATAACTCAAAGTGTATGCGTTCCCTGCACTGTGGAAGGGAAGTGTGAGGATAGACAGTGTGCATGCTAGAGAATCAAGTGCTATGCAGTTCCTCTGGTCTTTCCCTCTCCCCTGCAGGGGCCCATGTAAGGGACAGAATAGACTAGTCCAGGAATTAGCCCACAGAGAGCATCCATAACTGCTCTCTCCTCCAGTGTGTATTTGCTCATGTCAACTGCTAGATCAGGATGACTTGCCCCTCAGTTAAGAGTTAACTAGCTCCTATGAAATATAATCACTTTAGCCTATGGCGACACATTTCAAACTCAGATTCTGTTCTTTGCACAGGATAGTTTTTTTTACTTCAGATAGTATAAAACACCTGTAATGCAGATGGGGGGTGGGTGGGAAAGAGAGAGAGAGAGAGACTCATGAGTCTATATGGAACAGGACTCAAACGACAATGTTTCAAATACAGTTTAACGTGACTGAACAACTTGATTCAATTGCCTAATAACAGTAAGCCGTGTGGGTCACGCTTTTCTGCTCCTTTACAGTGTTCAAAGCCCAGTCTAGCACAGAGTAAAACAACAAACTGCAATTTATTTTTGTAACCACATATTCTTAGTACTTTGAACCATTTTATATTGAGGCAATAAATGTTTTAGAATGTTTTACAGCATACATTTATATTACACACCTGCAATGCAAAGCAGAGAGAGAGTCAGGGGTCTGTACGGAACAAGGCTTAAACTACAATATTTGCCCCTATACTTCACCAATCCCAACCAGAACATTAGTGAGTGTCTAGAAATTATATCTGGGGAACAGTGAGGGGTTGTCCAGAAAGTTCAACCACTGTGAAAACAGTTATCAATAGCACTTCCTTTTGTGTATGGCTTAAACTAGCACAATCGATTTCCATGGCCTTACAACAGCTTACTTTTCTATTGCAACCAGTTCCTCAAATTTTCTTTTGTTGGGTGAGTAGTTTCTCTCTCCAGGTAACCCAAAGTCCACACCTTCCAGGGTAACAAGATTCCAAGAACCAACCTAACATGAGTTCCAACCCCATCTAGTGCATGGACTCACAAGCTGTCATTTATCAATGAAACAACTCTCCCTACGTGCCTCATAGGTCTCTTCTCCATCCTTTTAATAGAGTTCTTCCTACAGCCTCTCCCGTGCTCCTTTCCCAACTCTCTCCCTCTGCCAAGAGATTTATTATAGATCTTGCTCATGTACTTTCACACAGAGGAAAATGAGGTTTCCTATAAGTTTGCTCCCTTTCCTCATATGCCACATTGTCAGGCTTACAGCCCAAAGAGCTACAAGTCCTGTAACGCCTTGGAACATCAAACCCTGTAAATGCACTGGAAAAGACATTGAGACTCTTGAGTTCCTGGAGATGAACCCAATTAACTCCTGGCAGGTTCACTACATATCCACTAATTAGCAAGTTCACAAGGCTGAATATGAGTACAAAGTAACAAGTCAAGTAGCCTATTAGACAATAATATTGATAATGTGTTTATATAACGAAAAATGATATTGAATCATTTGGCATGGCTCCTCGGTGCTTTATAAACTTTTCTCAGCTTCCTTTTTTTCAATGGGATATAGTTGATTGAAACTCCACTAGAGAGGTCCTTTGGGGCCATCTGCCTGTCTCAAGTCAGGATAAAGGAGGAGGGTTGGGCGTGGGGCTAGCAACTCCACCCCATAAAAAATCAACTTGCTACAGAAACACCAACAATAGAGACAACAGAGACTTTTACCCTGGAAAAAGAAGGGTCTTCAATTCCAAGATGCATGACGCTGGGTGGTAAAAGCCGTGAGGAAGCCACTAAGCCGATTACCCTTCTTGCAACCAGGAGGATTACCATAGGCACATGGAACGTGAGGACCATGTACGAGTCAGGAAAGATGGCTCAGGTTGCAGCAGAGATGAGGAGCAACAACCTGACCCTATTAGGCATTAGCGAGACAAGACATACACTACACAAGCAGCCAACTAACATCACCAGACAGGCACTGCGGTGGAACTTCCAAGGCAAGCGGAAAAGAGGCCGTCCAAGAAACACCTGGCGACGTGACCTTAAGGCTGATAGCAAAAAAATGGGCTATACCTGGAACCAGTTAGAACAAATGGCCCAGGATAGAGGACTCTGGAGATCTGTTGTTGGCGGCCCATACCCCGACTGGGGTGACGGGCATGAGTGAGTGAGTGACAGTTGATTGAACTGTTCATTGCAAACAATCATTGTGAATGTAGCCCTCTTTGTCTAGTAGTGAATTGTTTGCTAATTGATCCTTATGTCTACTCGTGTTATTCAGAAGTATTCACCAAAAAGCTTATGTTAACAGATTTTAAGTTAAAATTTGTACATGAAGGCTTCACTTTAAGCTTTCACGATTTGTGGGTGTATAACTGGCTACCTAAAATCACATGCTATGTATCTGTTCCCTAACTGGATGACTGCAATTTTTTAAATATAAGAACAAGAAATAATGAATGAATAAAAACAAATAAGGCACTATTAGGAATAATTTATAAGTAATCAAACCTTTGAGTTTTGCAAATCTAAATATGTCTTCCCTCTAAATACATGAGTCCAATTAATAATATGGCCCATACATACAACAGAAAGCTGAAAGTCATGTCTGTTTATCAGACAACAAATGAATCCCGTTTTGTACTGTGACTAATTTTGCTATTGAGTTTTTCTGGTGTCCTGCATTAAGTACAAGGCCTTGATTCTGATTCTTTTGAAGTCAGTGGCAAAACTCCCACTGACTTCACTGGGAGTGGAATAAGGCCTTAAAATCCTGCAGTTATATAATTTCTTTGTTCAGTAGATTGTAACTTTATGTGCTGCCTTCTGAATATAATCAATGATGTTCTATTGCCTCCTAATCTCCTACCAAATAAGCAGGAACTAAACATGTGTGTAGTTAGCCTTACAAATTATGTTGTTTTATGTAGTTGGGGGTCATAGAACAAATGTGCCAAAAACAATGATACCAAGTGACTTCAATTTGTGCATTACCAGGCCCTTGGCTGGCTCCAGCAATTGTCCTATTAGAGTCTGTAAAGTCACTTTGTCACTGGGAATATTGGAACATTTCTGGAAGATTTTATTTTGATTTCTCAATACTTCATAATAAATAAGAAGAAACAAATAAGATTTGTTCTCCAGCTACCCCTGGAAAGATTTAAAGTCATGTTAGTCTCAGTACCTCAGTTTAAAGAAACACAATATTGGTGGTTATGAGTAAATTGTGTGTATAGCCAAGAGATCTGTCAAACTGTCGGTGAGCGAGAGAGGAGGCAAAGCAACCCCTATATACATCTTCTTCACATGTCTTTTTATCAGTTTTCTTTGAAACGTTCCCAAGATCATGTATTGAGTTACTTTAACAGAATCTGTGCATAGTGCTTTTAGATATAAAAGTTCTAAAAAACAACATACAGTTACCATCACTCTTAGCCCTGAATGTCATGTTTGCTTGTTAAGAATGGTTTAAAGATAGCCCTGAATTTTAGTCACTGTTCAGTCCTCTTGGAAACTCATTCTTTGGATGTAAACTTTCTCTCAGGTATTGAGGGCAGCAATAAGGACCAAGTTCAATAAGTCTTGGGGGCTCTTTCTGAAATGAATGGTTTAAGCCCCCAACCAGGAGCCATTCTTCTACTTCCAGCTGTAGGAAAATTAATTTTAACCTCCCTGATCACCTGTCCAGATGTTCCTTCCCTACTTGCAAGCACATGGGAGTGTCCTCTATAATATTAAACCACCAACAACTTTTGTTTAGGAAAACACAGCATATACTTACATGAAATAAAATTAGCAAAACCTAAACACTATATGTAGGGTTAATTCCCCAGTCATTTACTTTGCTGAATCAAGGACCAAGAATCCATTTCCCCACCTATCTGAACCTCACTCATATGCCTGAACCTCCCTGCCTGTCTGCTGGACAGACTTCATTTGCTGCTGGCTTCACTGGATTGGTCCTGCTCTACTTCACCACAACCAGTCTGGTCACACAGAGTTGAGTCTATTCCATCACTACCCATCTGGTCCTACAGAACCAACACTAGGCCAATCTGCAGAAAACACTCTTCACAGGGAAACCTAGAACACAGCAGGATTCCAAATAGAGATCTTGCTCTCCAGACAGAACCCATAATCCATTAGATAGACTCTTTTAGCCCTTGTTGCTTCCCTCAGTTTTGGGTGCTGAACTCATTACCTTTTAGCTCAAGGGGACGTATTTTTCTTCAGGCTAAACCTCACACAATTCCACTCGCCTTACACAAATACATTTACATGCACCATTTGAAGTAATTTCCAAAAGCAGAATACAACCAAACAATACAACAAAAAGCAGCAGAAATGCTCTGAGGTGAATTACAATCTGTATATTAAGCCTGCCAGAGCTGGCTTTTCTTCTTTCTACCATAGGGAGAAGTGCAGAGTTACATCCCTTTAAGCCTTGTAGCTCTGTAGCTTACATGCATTTTCATTTCAAAAAAATAAGAATTTAGTGCTAGTGAACAGTGCATTGATTGAGACCTGTGGATGTGAAAGTCATCTGTTTATCCAGAGAGCAACAATAGCATCAGCAGTGGCAGCTTCCTTTACATTTCCCACCCATGTGTGTTCCTCATAACCTGCTGTGATGGAGGAGGAAGAGAAGAATTCAGTTTCTCATTCCATTTCAGTAGGTGGATACTTGGGGTGGAGTTTGAGCACGCCCACGAGGTGGTGATGCAATATCACAATATCATTGTTAGCCTCCCTCCTCCCATCCTATATTGTCTACCAGACTGACTGAATTTTGCATCGGCATGGAATCCCATTGTCTTTAAAGGTGTTCCATGTGGGTACAGCAGTCCACCTGCATGCTACACAGTACAGGATTTGGGCTTAAATTTGGAATTATTAGACCCTCATATAAGTTTAAGAAACGGCTGTTGCAGGGCAGCTGCAAACTCTTCTTTAGAGAAGTTTTTTTTCCCCCCTGAAAAGAGCACAGACTTAAGATGGCTTGCAGCCTCCTATCATCATTCTTAAAGTAGACTGTCATAGTGCACAATTCATATCATGCAAGACCACACAGAGAACCAGCACATAATACTCATGATACAGCCAGACCCTGCCAAAAGTGTTCACCACACTTTTGGATGCTGTATTAAAAATAATGTGCTACCCATTAGTAAATATGGATGTTTTAACGGTCACCATCGTCTGTGTATGTATATAGATATATATAACAGACACTTCATAGATTCATAGACTCTAGGACTGGAAGGGACCTCGAGAGGTCATTGAGTCCAGTCCCCTGCCCTCATGGCAGGACCAAATACTGTCTAGACATTTATCTAAACTACTCTTAAATATCTCCAGAGATGGAGATTCCACAACCTCCCTAGGCAATTTATTCCAGTGTTTAACCACCCTGACAGTTAGGAACTTTTTTCCTAATGTCCAACCTAAACCTCCCTTGCTGCAGTTTAAGCCCATTGCTTCTTGTTCTATCCTTAGAGGCTAAGGTGAACAAGTTTTCTCCCTCCTCCTGATGACACCCTTTTAGATACCTGAAAACTGCTATCATGTCCCCTCTCAGTCTTCTCTTTTCCAAACTAAACAAACCCAATTCTTTCAGCCTTTCTTCGTAGGTCATGTTCTCAAGACCTTTAATCACTCTTGTTGCTCTTCTCTGGACCCTCTCCAATTTCTCCACATCTTTCTTGAAATGCAGTGCCCAGAACTGGACACAATACTCCAGCTGAGGCCTAACCAGCGCAGAGTAGAGCGGAAGAATGACTTCTCCTGTCTTGCTCACAACACACCTGTTAATGCATCCCAGAATCACGTTTGCTTTTTTTGCAACAGCATCACACTGTTGACTCATATTTAGCTTGTGGTCCACTATGACCCCTAGATCTCTTTCTGCCATACTCCTTCCTAGACAGTCTCTTCCCATTCTGTATGTGTGAAACTGATTGTTCCTTCCTAAGTGGAGCACTTTGCATTTGTCTTTATTAAACTTCATCTGGTTTACCTCAGACCATTTCTCCAATTTGTCCAGATCATTTTGAATTATGACCCTGTCCTCCAAAGTAGTTGCAATCCTTCCCAGTTTGGTATCATCTGCAAACTTAATAAGCGTACTTTCTATGCCAACATCTAAGTCTTCAATAGACATACACACATATTTCTGCTCCCACTAAATGTTCCACCAATAATCCCCACTATCCACTCCTCCCCCAAACCTTCACTGGCTTCTTATCTGACCAAAGCTGTTTATATATAAAGTAAAGCTTCCTACATACATATTTATAACCTAAAGCCTCAATGATGCACCAGGAACCACACTGCACATGGCCCATTGCACCCATAAAAGCTCCATTAACTTCAGTGGACAAGGAGACAGAATTGTCCCTGCAGGTACAGGGGCCTGCCAATGAGGCTCCCAGTGCAGCTTCAAGGTCTTATCAAGAGATGAATAACTATGTAGAAAGTTTTAAAACTGTAGACCTACCTCTTTTCTCAGATAGGTAGCCAGACAATCAGGATTCAGTGAGGTTGTGTGTAGGTGCAGGGATCTGGCTGGCTGGGTCCCAGTGCAGGACTGAGGCCTAAGTACTTTTTCCCTCAGACCATGTCAGTCTATGAAGTTAATTAGCCATGTTTTGGCACCATTGTTCTAACAGCTGTTTACACAGGTCCAATTTTGAAACTCCCTAGGTAAACTGAACTTTTGTTCAATCCTGAATGTGCTTTAAGAGCTTTATTGCACAGTACAAGTTTGTTCACACGCCCAAGTGCCGTCTGTGACTATTTAATGGTGAACCCACAATTCCCATTTTATTTTCATTGTGACGCCTCATGAGGAAGTTTCTAATACCATTGTGAAGAAACAGATGGAAGCTCTACATGAAACCTTTAAATGACCTCTGCTTTAAGAGGAGGTTCAGGTATGTGTATAGGTGTTGGCTTGTCGTTTCTAGATGTCAGATGGGAATTTTGATAAGATTTGTACTAGTTGGGTTGTTTTACTTATTAATATGCAGTTGAGAGTGGACCTTTTCCTAGTGTTTTTCTAAAATGAAATTCTAACCAGAAAAGCAGACCATATCCTGCAGCTATTACTGAAAGGAGTCAGCCATGATTCAGTGAGAAAATATAACGGTAATAAGTTACTCTTGAGTCAGTGATCCAACAGAGAAAGTGATAAATAAAAATCTTAGCCGCTTTCAGGGTTTACATGTGAATTAATAGTTTCCTTTCTGTAAATCCCCCTTTTCCTCAAAGACTAGAATTTTCTCCCTTTTAATTTCATCTTTTTTATTATGTACAATATATTTTAAAATGGAAGGTTGATAATGAGGAGGGTTGGGAAAACACCAAAGCGGCCTATAAGCTATAGTAGTTTTGTCCAGAAATGTTCTTGGTCTCTCCCCTTGCCTAGGGCTTTAATTTTTTTCTTGATGCATTTCTAAACACTCAAGTTAGAGGGTATTGGATTGATGGTCCTAGATGCGGATATCCTCTGACTACTCAGCATGGTTAGTGCTGCATGGTAAGTGGCAAAGTAAGCGTCTCCAGGATGCCTCAACCCTGATGTGAAGGGATTATCCTTCTAGGTGACAGGGTAATTCAGTATCATGCCCATTCCATCCTGGCCTGTTTAACTTGCCAACTAATACCACTGACAACATAGGGCATCAACCAGTTCTTAGATGGTAATAACTTTCAGTCTCTTGATGAGCAGTGAATTTGAGTCAGCAAGCAAGAGGAAAAGGCACTATATCCAATTACTGATCCCTGGATCATCCAATCACTTATCTTTGAGAGCTATGTATTTTTTATCTCTAGATTACTTTATTATATTATATTAAAGCTTTTGTATATGGTATCAGAATTAGGGAGAATGTTTTTCAGAAATACAAACAGGTCAGACCAGCTGTGTTTAAGACTCTTGAGCCAAATTCAAACTTTGAGCTCAGATTCACTTGTAGCAGGAAACAGAAATACTCTGTGTGGCCATAAGTAGATTCATATGTACTTAAAGAATGTCTTTCTGTCAATACATTTAAGTTAGGAGAGGCCTGGGCCCTTTGTTTCACAGCTGACTGAGGGATGATTGGGAAGGGAACATTGCTAGCTGATTTTAAATAATAAGTTAGAAGTAAATTTTGAAAGAAGTTTCAAACAAGTTCTTTAGCAACAAAGTTTGTTAAAGTAAGATATTCTGGAGCAGTATTTTATTGAGTCATCACCTAATTTGTGTCTAGTGGGCTTATTAACGCTATATTATAGGGAAGGTAGTATTGGTGGGAGTACAGTCAAATAAAGTCACTGCAGTTCAAGATCCTACTGCTATGACCAGAGGTAAAACAAAAAGTAAAAATGCACAAAAAAAAGCACAGATACCCCCTCCACTGGAGCGTTTGAGGGGACCAGAGCAGACCAAAGAGGGTCCCAAAATTGGAGAAATTGCAGAGGAAACACAGGCCCTGCATCATGCTTCCCCACTCCCTCAGGAGTTTGTGGAAGCTCCTGCAGGCCTTGTTTAGGGAGAAGGGAGAGAAAGCTGGTGAAGCCAGGAGGTAGCCATGCTTTCTGACTTGCTCTGCTCCATACCCTGGAGGATATTTAAGTGGGAATTAGAACTATTGAAATAGCACTTCCATGATTTCTACGGAGCACCAGCAGTGGAAAGTATCATATGGTAGGGGTCACACAAAGCAGATTGGAGAGGCAGACCCAGAAAAGGGGATACACAGGCTCTGAGATCCCTAGGACTGGGCACAGAGGTACTGCAGGATCCTCAGACACTACAGGTGCAACTCACAATACAGTCCTGGAGCATTACTGGTCCTTCAGGAAGGGAGAAGAATATTCTTTTGCATTTTGACAGGAATTAAATGTTACTCACTAGAATTCATTCTGCACAGGGGAAATCCTCTGTAGGACAGATGGAGCTTTTAAGGCTCCCGAGCTGTATATGTAAAGTGTATATGAGCAGAAGTAGGATGCTGTCAAACCATCAAAAAAATCTATATTTGCAATGAGTACTTCAATTTTTTCCTCCCACCTTACTATCCTAAAGAAAAATTTGGAGAGAGTCCAGAGGAGAGCAACAAAAGTGATAAAAGCTTTAGAAAACATGACCTATAGGAAAAGTTTAAAAAAGAAATAGGCATAGTCAGTCTTGAGAATAGAAGACTGAACGGGGGACTTGGTAACAGTGTTCAAATATTTTAAGGTCCATTAAAGGGATCAATCGTCCTGCCTTCAGTGGACACGAACAACAGCAAGAAATCTGCAGCAAGGGAGACATAGGAAGTTTTTCCTAGTATATAACCAAACTATAAGGAGAGTTAGTTACTGAAATAAGCTTCCAAGGGAGGTTCTAGAATACAACAGAATAACAACAACCACCACTACCACCACCACCACTAAATACTTTCCCCTTCCCATTGCTAGTAAAAAGTGATACAATAAAACAGCAATTGCCAGAAAGTGTCTCAGAGTTCAAAGTTGAGAGGGAAAGTGGGAATAGGGGGAATTGATCCAAACCACGACCTCTACTACATTCAACTACTGAAAAGATAACAATTGATAATAATATCAATAACTGTGGGTTCATCAGGCAACGCTCCTGGCTTGGAGTCAGTTATGACACATCTAGTTTAGGTGGAGTGGCTGAAATATGTAACTATTTTTTAACATGCATTGCCTGGTTTATGGGACTCAGAACTAATGCATCAGCAGGTTGAAACAACAGTCAAAAATGTAAAAGTGAAGAGTGCTCTGTTTTAGCATCTTGTTAACGTTAACCTCATAATGAGATTCAGTGGGCCAAATTTATCCCTGATGTGATGCCACTGAAATCATACTTATTTAAATCGCTCTGAGACTATAAATTATTAATGAATTATTATTGCCAAACCATTTACAATTTTAAAATTATTTAATTGTTTCTCAAAGTTCCTGAAGCATACATTCACCACTGTGATACTACTTTAAAGAGGTCAAGGTACAGAGTGCAATTATGTTTTATTGATTTATACTGGATATGGATATCAGTCTTCTTGGCAACACTTCATTTCTTTAGTGCCTTAAAACACTTATTATGCAATGACTAAGATTTTTATAGTCTTGATTTAACATGATTAAGTGGTTATATTGTACTTGGCAGTAGCTGGTACAGTTCTGAGACTCAAAGAATCGCTTAATTATGTAGGCTCAAATAAAGTAATACTCTTAAATGAATCAAACTGTACCATAGAATCTCTATGGATGTATATTCCATTCTTGAATACTAAGAATATAGCAGACAGGATATACTACCAACCACCTGATTAGGAGGTAACAGTGATTGTGAAATGCGCAGGGATATTAGAGAGGCTACCAAGGTCTTAAAACACAACAGTAATGGGGGATTTCAACTATCCTCATATTGACTGGGTATCCGTCACCTCAGGAAGGAATGCAGAGATAAAATTTCTAGACACCAGAAGTGACTGCTTCTTGGAGTAGCTTGTTCTGGAACCCACAAGGAGAGTGGCAATTCGTGATTTAATCCGAAACAGAGCATAGATTCTGGCCCAAGAAGTTAATATTGCTAAGTTTCTCAGTAATAGCAACCATAATGTAATTAAAATTTAACAACCTTGTAGGGGAAATACCAAAGAAACCTACCACAGTAGCATTTAATTTCAAAAGGGGGAACTACAGAAAATGAGGAAGCTAGTTAAACTGAAATTAAAAGGAACTGTCACATAGGTGAAACGCCTGCAAACTACATGGAGGCTGTTTTAAAAACACCATAACAGAGACTCAAACTAAATGCATACTCCCAAATAAAATTTTAAAAAACAGAGTAAGAGGGGACCTCTCCCCCCCCAAAAAAAAGCTACCATGGCTAAACAGCAGAGCAAGAGAGGCAGTTAAAGATAAAAAGGCATCCTTAAAAATTGGAAGTCAAATCCTAGTGAGGAAAATAGAAAGGCGCATAAACTCTGTCAAGTCAAGTGTAAAAGCATAATAAGGCAGACCAAAAGAGAATTTGAAGAGCAAGAAGCAAAAGACAAACTAAAAGCAAATTTTTAAGCACATCAGAAGCAGGAAGACAGAGTAAGTATCAATGGGTCATCGAGGTGCTAAAGGAGCACTCCATGAAGTGCTAATGAAGCACTCAGTGAAGACAAGACTGTTGTGGAGAAGCTAAATGAGTTCTTTGCATCAGTCTTCACTGCAGAAGACGAGGGGAAAGCTCTACACATGTGCCATTCTTTTAGGGGACAAATCTAAGGAACAGTCCCAGCTTGAGATGTCAGTAGAGGAAACTGATAAATTAAAAAGTAGTAAATTACCAGGCCAGATGGTATTCACTGAAGAGTTCTGAAGGCACTCAAATATGAAATTGCAGAACTACTGTCTGTGGTATGTAGCCTATTACTTAAAATCAGCCTCCATACCAGATGATAGCAGATAGCTAATGTAACACCAGTTTTTTTTAAAAAGACTCCAGATGCGATCCTGGCAATTACAGGCCTGTATGTCCAACTACAGTATCAGGTATGTTGGCTGAAACTGCAGGAAAAAACAAAGTTATCAGACAGAGGAACGCAATATGTTGGGGAAGAAACAACACAATTTTTGTAAAGAAAAAAGTCATGCCTCACCAATCTGTTTGAATTATTTGAGGGAAGGGTCAACAAACATGTGGACAAAGGTGAGCCAGTGAATATAATGCATTTGTACTTTCAGGAAGCTTTTGACAAGGTCCTTCACTAAAGGCTCTTAAGCAAAGCATGGGATAAGGTCTTCTCATGGATCAATAGCTGGTTAAAAGATAGGAAATAAAGAGCAGGAATAAATGGTCAGTTTTCACAGTGGCAAGAGTTAAATAGAGGTGTCCCGCAAGGGTATGTACTGGGACCAGTGCTGTTCAACATTGTCATAAAGGATCTGGAAAGGGGATGAATGGTGCGGTGGCAAAATTTACAGACAATTCAAAATAACTGAAAATAGTTACATCCAAAACTGACTATGAAGAATCAAAGAAATCTCATTAAACTGGGTGACTGAGCAACAAAATGGCAGATGACATTTAATGTTGATAAGCACAAAGTAATGCACATTGGAAAAAATAATCCCAACTATACATACAGAATTATGGACTCTAATTTAGCTGTTACTACTCAAGAAAGATCTTCAAGTCATCGTGTAGAGTTCTCTGAGAACATCTGCTCCATGTGCAGCAGCAATCAAAAAAGCCAACAATGTTAGGAACTATTAGGGAAAGGGATAGATAACAAAACAGAAAATATTATTATAATGCCACTACACAAATCCATGATATGTCCACACCTTGAATACTGTGTACAGTTCTAGTCACCACTCTCAAAAAAGGTTTTAGAATTGGAAAAGGTGCAGAAAAGGGCAACAAAAATGATTAGGGGTATGGAACAGCTTCCATATGAGGAGCGACTGAAGAGACTGGGACCGTTCATCTTAGAAAAGAAATGACAAAGGAGTGGGAAGGATATGATAGAAGTCTAGAAAATCATGAATGGTGTGGAGAAAGTGAATATGGAAGTGTTATTTACTCCATCGTGCAACACAAGAACTAGGAGTCATGCGACAAAATTAACAAGCAGCAGGTTAAAACATCAAAGGAAGTATTTCTTCACACAACACAGTCAAGCTGTGGAATTCATTGCCAGAGGATGTTGTGAAGGCCAAAATTATAACTAGGTTCAAAAAAAGAATTAGATAATTTCATGGATGATAGGTCCATCAATGGCTCTTAGCCAAGATAGTCAGGACACAACCCCATGTCAGAAACTAAGACTGGATGACAGGAAATGGATCACTCAGTTGACCCAATCTGTTCATTCCCTCTAATGTATTTGGCACTAGCCACTGTCAAAAGACAGGATACTGGGGTACATGGATTATGGATCTCCCCCAGCATAGCTGTTCTTATTACAATGATGGGTACTATGGAAAATCCTTAGATAGGAAATTTCACTAATTTTTGCTTGAGCCTGTGGCTATTTGTCGTGGTATAGTTTCATTTTCTTTCAGATTTGAAAAAAAGTCAAGGTAATGCAGGTCCATATTTGATTGCTGAAATATTGCAATGCAAAATGGAGCTGAAACCTGGTTTTGCTCACCATCTCAAATGAAGATGCATTTAGATTTCATATGTTAACGTTCCCATGCAATGTAGGCTGAAAACAGCATTCTCCTGTATGGAAACAATTTTTTTTTTCTTTCCACTGATGAAAAAAAGTCTCCAGGGAATCTTTGCAAAAAGGAGCTGTAACTTTGTAGGTGTTTTCACACCCCTGGGTCTCTCTTGAGTCTTATCAGGGGAGATTTGATGGTGACTCTATCGCAGTTATCTGCCTACAATGTTAATGTACGTTTGAAGTCTCAGTAGAGATGTTAATAGTGAAGGCTTCTACATTCCATTTCAACATATGCAGATTCCATATTGATCACTCTATCATAACAGTTCTACAGGTTGTCCCATCATATTGGGAAAGCTTCTAGAGGGGGGCAGTGGTTGGAGGGGTAGTGGGGTTGAAGTAGTGGACTGTGAGAGCAGCACAGAACTAAAATTTTCTAAATCTTGAAGGAACCACATTGCCGTAGGAAGCTGCACCAAGATACTTGGTTATTGCACAGATAGCCTCTCTCTCTATACGGCGAGCCTGAGATTTGTGTAGAGATTCAGGAGCCTCATGCATGATATCTTCCTATTGCTACATTGTCATAGTTCATTACTTGCATCCAGAACATGTCAAGTTCAAAGTGAAAAGTTTGCTAGTCAGATGGGAACCCAAGGGTACCTTCACAACAACCACATATCATGTGATTTCCTGGCATATGTAGTTTAGCTCTGATTAAATCCCACAGAGAAGCTGCAAGCCAAGTTTTTTGGTTGGCTGTTTTGAAAATTATTGATAAAATATACAGACAAATTTCCCAGGGAAAAAAATGTGCGCACACAGCCTAATGCATGTGCCTGGATACCTTCCTCTTCCGTCCCAGTCAGCCACTTGTTCTGGAGTGTGAAGTGATATGTTATACAATCTGTAATCAAAATGTAACCTTTCCCCTCAGACCATGTGAAAATGTCTACAGCATCTGCTTAGGGTAAAATACAGTTATGTTAACACTTAAACTATAGTACAAGATAAAACCCAGTATACAGAAAGAGGAAATCGGTACATTCTCTGGTAGAATAGGGGCACTTACCTTACCTTTCCCCTTAGGTTTAAAGGACATATTTTCCAACAGTTTCACATAGATATTTGGGTACACATTAGAACATGAACCAGCCCCCAAATGAACATTTGCCACACCTAACTGTAGGAGTCAATTATATTCATTATTAAAATGTTTGTATCTTAGTCTCTTTGAATCCAGCAGTAGCTCTTAGCAAACTTGGATATTTCAGTTCCCCATTTATTCAGAATCTCCCCAATTATTTTCCTTTTTGGGTTACCTGATATTTTGTAGTGTCAGAAAAGCAACCAGAAGCCTTTTCCATCATGTTATTTTTGTGATGAGGAGACAAACCTCAGCTTCTCTTTTCTTTGCAATACAGGATCATTTTCAGGAACACTCAAGTCTCATTTGCTGGTTTAGACAAGCAAGATGGTGTTGTTTTTCCATTTACTTTCTCCTTTGGAGCATGCTGCATTCAAAAACAAGGTCTGTATCCCTTGGGTGTGATGGCATAACAGTAACTGTGTATATTGGCTCAGAGGATTACTTGTCCATCTCCTGAGGATTCTGTATAATTTTCTGTTATTCAGAGGATTATCTTTAATATAAATCTCTGGAAGTTCTGTATTAGCTATTCTACTAAAAAGTCAGTGGATCCTCTGGCAATGTATTAGCCTCCTCCATGCTACTTTCAAAGTTCTGAATTGATTTAATTTTCCAGCTACTCTATCTACCAGCACTTCACCCTCCATACACAGATCCCCTCATCTTTAGTGTGATTCCACATACAACCAGTGCAAGTACCTTTGCTCCTGAGGCATTTAGGTTTTGATATAGCAATGTGCAGAGCACTTAAAGTTAAGTACATGCATACGCCCAGTAATTTAAGTATGTGCCTAAGGGCTAGTTTCACAAAGAAACTTAAGTGTGTTGATGCCGAGCATCACCATGCCTAACTTCTAGGTGCCTTAAAAAAATAATAATAATAATAAAAAAGAAATCACTGGGATTCACAAAGCCCGAGTTCAGCACTAAGGCTCCCTATACAATGAATGGGAATAGATAGGCACCTGAGAATGGAATCCACAGCAGCCAGCATGGTAAAGTGACTCATCTCCTAAATTAGCCATTAGGAGATGCTGAGGAGAATGGTGTGTCCTAAATCTCACCCCCTGCTCTTGGAATTCAGCACCTAAATCCAGGTTGGAGGGAGGTGCCTCCCTCTGCTTGGGATTCTCAGCTGCAAACCTTCTATTAGCATTAGGTGCCTACCCTGTTTTTGTGGGTGGAGGCAGCAGAAGGAGGTGGAGTCCTCCTTCAGAACCTGTAGCCCTGTGGTTAGGGTACTCATAGCTTCCCAATTCAAGGCCCTCCTCCACCTGAGGTATGGCTCTGCCTTCTCTCAAGTGAGTGCCCTAACCAATGGGCTACAACCTGATGCAGGGGCTCTCTTGCTCCCTCCTGCTGAAGCAGTTTCACTGTGGCTAATTAGAGTCCTTGGGGTGGGACTTAGCCTTTAGGAGATGCTGAGGAGAATAGTGTGGCCTATTTTTAGGGAGGGAGTGTGTGTCCATCCTCCAACCATTTAGGACTTTTTGATGGCAGGGAAGGGCTCCGCTCAGCTTCAAAGTAGCGAGTGCTGGGATTGTGGGTATACCAAGAAGGTTGTGTGCTTGGATTGTGAGTATGGTGGGGGCAATGCTAGAATCACAGGCATAAGGAAGCGGGAGAGTAGAGGGACAGCAGGTCAGGCAGGCACTACAGGTCAGACAGCTAAGGTCTCTCGAGTGGTGTAATTTTATATATAAAGTCTACCAGTGATACATGGTTTCCTATTCCTTTTAGGAGCTTGGCAGTAGCAAAATCTATTTATAAGTAATATTCATATAATTCATTTGTAAGCATGTGATGACATGTTGAGCTGTCATTACAGTTTCCCTTGAAGCAGGTGGAGTCTGAGCAATCCTTTTACATACCAGAGGGACAAATTTCATGTTATATTGTACTGTGTAATAAGTACAGGGAATACAACTCAGCTGAGAGAAAGTGTGCTGCATCTTTTTAATGACTGCTGTAGTTGCCCCTCCAGCCTGGGCTGCTCCAGCAACACTGGGGACATTCTGTGCAGCAATTTGACCTGGCTTCAGCATTCTGTAAGAGGTTATGTTTGAATTAGAAAATGAAGGATCCTTCACTCAGTGAAGTATCAGAGGGGTAGCCGTGTTAGTCTGGATCTGTAAAAGCAGCAAAGAATCCTGTGGCACCTGATTGAACTGACCTCGTTATCTCTAGCTTGCTTGCTAGCATATATATACCTGCCCCTGGAAATTTCCACTACATGCATCTGAGGAAGTGGGTATTCACCCACGAAAGCTCATGCTCCAAAACGTCTGTTAGTCTATAAGGTGCCACAGTATTCTTTGCTGCTCACTCAGTGAAGAAAACCCTCCTATGGGTGGAGTTATGGTAATTACAAGGCTGGGTTAGGATCCTATTTACACACATTTCTGGCCCTAACAGTTGTCAGTCTAGATTAGGGTAGAAGAGAGATTTTTAGATTGTTCAGTACCCTGGGTGTGTTTCATAACAAGTCCTGCGTGTTGTACCCAAAATCTAGCTGCATGATTATTCACCAGCCTCCAAATCAGGCCTTGAGCTGAGGGTCTGACTGAGGTCTAGTGCTTTAGTCCACAAATTTAAAGCAGTGAATTACTAGAGAATGTTTAGTACTACTGTGTTTCATCGATAAACAGTCTAGTGTGGTACATGACTGATGAATTCCTTTTCCTCTGTGACAGAGCTTCCTCTCCGCCTCGGTGGGTCCCGCACTTCTGTATAGCAGTGGCCTGGGGTATTCCACTTTCCCTGAGTTCCCCCCCCCCCACTCCTGGGCTTGCTGTCCACACCCTGCTGGAGCAGGGTTCCTCCCAGCCTCCTAGAAGGGAGCTCTCAGTCTTTGGTAGCCCCTGCAGGTGCATTGGCCCCAAACCAGACACTTGGTTCCGTCTCTCTCCTTGGGTGGGTCTCTTCCCTCAGACCCTGCTTGGGCAGAGATTCACCCACCCTTCACCTCTGTATCTGCAGGGTTTCTTTCCTGGTGTTTGTTGGTATCAGCACCACCCAGCTTTCCAATAGCAGGCATTCCTCTCACAGCTCCTAGCACATGCCTGTCTAGCTGGAGAAAAGGCTTTTAACAGGTTACAGCAGGCCCTTGATTGGCCTCAGGTGCCCTAATTAACCAAAAGTAACCCTGTTCAGCTACCAAGGAGAAAGGGACCTGCTCCTCTTAGGGCCCATGTTCTGGCACTCAAAAGGACCATTCTCCTATAGCCATCTGGCCTGACCCCATCACACCTCCTATAAGTCTATAGCAGAATGGTGTTGAGAGTCTTTGTGAAGTATGTCCCTGCATTGTCCTTCCTGCAGATGCTGGGTACACACAGACTGTGATACCGATGCTACACCCCTTGGTGAAGCATAGCTCACTGTTCCCACCCATCCTGTGTAGCACAGAGGGGTTGAAGCCAAGGCTCTGCCTTCCTCACTGTCCCCTGTGGGGTACTGTGTGCCCTGAAGGCAGTAGGAGGGAGCTGTCTGCATGCTCCCTTATATGCATGGAGGGAAATTCTATATGGTCCTTGCACAATGTATAGTGAAACTCCTTCCACCCTCCTTGTCACTGTGCAGCCATCTTGGAAGCACACAGCATTGCCCCCTGGAAGATGTAAATCAGTCAGGAGTTGGCAGTAGGGGATGTTCTGCTATCATGGCACAGGCACTTATTGAACAAGTATTGTTGGCAGAAAAAGCATTGCATTGTTTTCTTTATAAAGAGATGATTATTTGTTCATACACTCGGTATCTGTAAAACCATAGTGGCATACTTTGTAGATGTATTAGTTAAGAGAAAAGACATTGGAGGGAGAGTGGGGAAAGGGCCACCCCACTGCACACACCTTTGGGGCACCTACTCCCTCTGGTAGTGATAACTGTAAAGAGGCAGGGGAGAGAGACACCAGAACACAAGAGAGGGAACGGAGGACAGAGACGGAAGAATACACAGGAGCTCAACCCATATAATTGGCCTAATACTAAAGGGTACTATTGCTGACCACAAGTTTCCTGGCTCCAGATTTAGTGCCTAATTCTGCTCCCATGGACACCTGTACTAAAATACTCATTGAGTTCAATGGCAACAGATTCATAGTGTTTTGGCTGTGGTATAAGTGTTGAATTTGCTTTTGTTACATAAAACTCACACATACCGTAACTGTTTTGTTTTTGTGTCTGCATTGTAACATGTACTTGTCTCTCGTCAGTACCTGGAGCTCATCACATGATATGCACCACATTTATTGTTTGTTTTGCTCGAAGAGTGCAGTTATATTGACGGGCATGGATTTTGGAAGCTGGATGGGGAACATTTTTGAATACTCTGAACTGTGGTATCCACTTTTTCCACTTCATTGTCCTCAAAGTTTAAAATGTTGAGCTGAAATCCATCCATCTTATGGCAAAACCCTCCTCGGGGCTTTTGACACCAAATACTATTACAACACATTCATGGAGACCTTTCTAAGCTGCTACATTTCAGCCAGGAGTTGGGATGAGTTGTTAAAGTCACAGTCCCAACCTATGTGCTGACAGTTCCCATACTGCATTGCTCTCTTCTGGGTCTCTAGTCAGATTCCTCAGTCTTTAACAACAGCCACTGACAAAATTATTCTATTAGCAACACCTTTCCCTATCAGTAAGACCAAGGCCTACTTCTAAAGTGTTCAGCCTTCCAGTCATTGCCAGATAGAGAGCAATAATTATGAAGATGCCTCACCAGTGGCTGTGTCTGCAGGGGGACCAGGGTAGAAGTTTGGTAGCTAATGAGTTACAATGTTTCCTGTCAAATGTACTTAATAGCTGTGTATTTGCATAAAGAAGATGCCTCTGTGTACAATGAATGCATGTGTGTTTGTTAGAAAGCTTTCTTACTCAGAGGCTTTCAAGCTACCATGCAGATTGGGATACACATTTACTCCCTGATCTTCGTAGAATAATAAGTCTCATTTAGTTGGTTCAATAACATCTGAAATGACGACTTATGGTTTGAGCATTAGAATGCAATAGTTGCTTCAATATATTTAGTACACACATGATAAATCAACCATGAAATGACATACATACACTCTCTTAGTTCCCTACTGTGAAACCAAATAAAGAGGGAAACACATTGAGATTTGAAGATTAAACTTTTGGCTACAGCTAACTTGTACATGTGCATGCGCGCACAATACCTTATAGTTAATTGAAGCAGCACAAAGGCAAATTCTGTTATGAGTAACATGGGTGTTGATTCAGAATTGTTCCTAATTTATACCAGTGTTACTGAAAGCAGTATTTTCTGCAATAGCCCAACGTACACAACACTGATTATGATGGTTAAATCAATGGAAGCTACATGCATTATCTGATGGTAGAATCTGGCACTAAATTGACTCAGTCTTCCACTATAATCCCCGTTTATTGAGTCAATCGTACAAAATTATGCTTTGTGTTAAGTCATTAGTAGACAGATGAGAAATACCTGCATTGTCCAATACTTATCTTAAGTAACTCAGTAAGAACACACTTCGGGGTAAAACTCTAGTATATAAAGTTTCTGGCTAAGAATAACAGTTTGTAATACTAGAAGACCACATTTTTCAATGTGCAAATCTATGGGCTTGCAGGATACAAGTCAGTGACAAATCTGGTCCCAGGATGTTAGGGGGATCTAGGGCTTGTATGGCATGGGCAAAAATTAACTAAATTATCAATCTCTGAAAATTAAAAATAATATTCTGGACATTTTTAAATGGCTGTGGGAGAACATTCACTGAAGTCAATGGATTTTGGATTTACATCAATGAAGGTAAGATCAGAATCTTGCCTAGTGACTTTCTTTAAGAAGTTTCCTAATAGGATTTTGTGCCCTAGTTAGCAAAACAATAATACTTACTTTATTTATTTACTTGTCTGCTCAGCAAGACTCTGATGCACCAGCCAATTCAAACATCCTTTAAAAAATGTGAATACTCTATCAGGTCTATTATTATGCTCTTGATTCAACATGTAAATCATCATAAACGTCTAAAAAGCATCCCGCATTGTGTATGCTTATGTTCACTATGCCAATATATTTAAGTAGAGTTTGGAGGAGGGATGAGATGCTTTTACATGAGTTAGCATGAAAATAGATGTTTTTCTTCCAGCTGCCTAGAAAATTTGTACCTGGGCATAAACTGCAGCTCCTCTTGCTCTTTCAGACCCAAAGGATAAGCTCCCAGGGGAACAACCAGGGGCTCTTTCTACATCTAAGAGAAGGGATGATCTAAACATGAGTCTCTCAGTTTTGTTCATGTACAATGATGGAGCAGATGGGTTGAAATTTAGTCCATTCATTTTACATGAGTAGCTGTCTAACTATGTATTCATTCATCTGGTAGAATCTAAGAGCTACTTATAGTCTGCATCAGGTTTTAAATACTGGCTGGGATCAGAGCACCAGCAGAAGCAATGACTCTTATCAATTTGAAGTCACTTCAGCTGTAAAGCTGCTCCTAACAGAGTCTGGCTGTCTGACATATCTGAAGAGGAGCATGCAGCTGCAGTGCTTTGAGATGAATCTTCGTTGTCTTTCGGGTACTCAGCGAACAGCAGAAGTAAGCCGATAGAGTTTCATGCTATTAGAAAATAGGATTTCCCCCCATTTGCATTTTCTCCCAAATCATTGAGTCTGCGATGGCAAAATAGATTAGCCTTGTGATCATAAACCCTACCAACATCACCAGTGGCTACAAATTCAAATTCTGCAACTAACATCACCATACCAGCTTCTTCCAAAAATACTGATGCATTTACAGTGAACTCATAACTAGGCCCATTGAGCAACATATCAAAGTGACACAAGATGTCAGCACTGATGGTTGTGAGTCAAAATCAAACAAGCATTCTTCTTTTATAAGCTTCCCACGTGTGTGGTTGCACGTACTGCAAGCCAGTAAAACATCTGTGACTGTACTAACTCCTTTGCAATTGAGCAATCCTTTGACCATAGTGTCACAATCATCCTCCAGAACTATATTTTGGACAGATGCGAAGTATCTGCATTGGCCAATACTCACCATAAACTGACCCAGTAAGAACACAAAACTCCTTCAACTGCTGGTTTTCCTCCATAACAAAAACATGTATATTATCATGACAAGCAAACTGTACACACTTGGTTTTAATTGAATATGGGTGTATGAGGGTCTCAGTTTAACAGCATATTTAAGAGACACAAGCACATAGAATAGCAAGCTCCCCCCTTTGGCAGTGTCTACATATATGCTAACAGTGAAGAAATATAAATCCCAAAATATGTATAGAGCGTTCTCTAGGTTGCAGAGCATTATCCATTGTGGCTGGTCCCCCAGCAAGTTGCCTGATGAATGTTTAGGTAGCATGCACCAAATTTTTAAGACTGTCCCCACGGTACCTAGCTTAGGAGCATGTGTTGAAGTCTCATTGACTTTAATAGCTCTTAATGGGTGCTTAAATTCTGTCCTGAATAAAGAGGCTTTCCTGAATTGGGGCCCAAATCAGAGGTTCAAATTCTCCATCTGCGGTATTGCCGTTGACTTCAACAGTACCAGGATTTGGCCTTCAGTCCGTATTTGCTTTGTTGTGTGGAGAACACAAGAGCAGTGGACAAAGGAACTGGCATCCAGAGAACTTAAGACACTGCTCAACAAAATGCATGTTTAAATTTAGGCATGAGCTTAAATCCTATTAACTTCAGCTGAAGGGTTCACATTTTCTAGGCTGTATATTCACACTGAAGAGTAATTGGCTTCAGCAAAACAGGGAGACACACCTACTCCCTGCCCACTGTACTACCAGATATGTATGTGTCATTGATAAAGGACAGTATTTACATTTATTTAGTTATGAAAATCATAGAATAGATTCCTTTATTTCTGATCAATTGCAGAACCATAGTCAAGGTACACTTATTCTGGCCCTGTAATTACCGCTCCTCCACTCTGCCCACAGTCTCAGCCAGGGCTATTTCTCACATCTGAAAATTTGATTAAAGGTATGTATTTTTCACTTTCACACTTCTCCAAGAATGATTGAAGTGATGGTGCTCATACTTCCCACAATAATTTCCTTCTTGGAGGAGACCAAACATGCAAAAGTTCAGAAAGCAGAAGTTCAGAAAGTTTTAAGCATATGCAAATATGGGATTATCATGGAAGCTGGACAACAATACCTGTTAACAACAGCAGGATATACCAGACAAACATTATAACAGCTAATTTATTTCTTTTTTATTTAGGAACAAATGATAAAGGTTACACTTTAGTAAAAGATCCCAGACAGCCCTCTTAAAGACAGTTTTATTGGCAAGGCCTTTGATGTCACTCAGTTACACAAAATGCAATTATAAAATGTACTATTTCAAATTAAAATTCCCGTAAGTGTTCCCATATTACAGGTTTCTTTTAAAAAAGAGCACTTGTTGCTCAGAGCTTTCCCAATATAAAGCCTTCAGGCAAGTCTCTAATATGTGAAAGGCTTGTTTAGAACTTACACTACTTCCACAATACACCATTTAAACAAAAAATGTTCTGTGGAGAACTACTTCGGCCTTCCTGTCTAATGTTTTTTTCAGCTTCTCTGTGCAGTAACACACAATTAGTGATTCTTATAAGGTTGTTCAGCTTCCCCTTCTGAATACTCAGTTGCTTCCAGTATGTCTTGTTCAGAGGAAAACACCAGCCGTCCCACACTCCCCTGGCCGCTTTTTTGTATGCAGGTTTGCAATTCTAGGTTACTTATCTGACCCTCTTGTAATACAATTCTTAACCCTTAAACCAGCTAGACGACCCTCTATACAGAGACGATTAGATAACTCCATTCATTGAAATCCCTCCTACAGATTTTCTGCTGGTGTATGAGAAGTAATTTAGTTTAAAAAAACAAAAGCAAAAACCCAACAGCAGTGTGACAGAACCATCAAGATATACATACACCTACTGAGTGATCTTTTAACTGTCCTATATCTCTCCTTCTATTTGTTCTGACCCTCACATGTTGTGTCATGTCAGAATTTAAATTGTAAGATCTCTGGAGCAAGCACTGTGTCTTTACTTGCTTCTGTGACGCTCACAGTTGTTAGCTCTCAAAAAACAAAGAACATGTTACAGGGAGGGACTGTGTCAATAAAATCCTCTCCTGCTCAACTATAATTGACCACCTCAACTTCCAGTTCCAGAAATATTATTTTTCACTTGGACAATCCTCAGACACAAATAACAACAGACGTGTTTATATCAAACAAATTCTACTGGGTTTATTAAATGGTGTTACACATAAAGGTTAATTAAAAAAAATCTACACTTCATGGAATATGTGCATCCACTCAGAGGATACAAATCTGGGCCAACTTCCATTGAATCTGTTGATGGTCAGTCACTGTAAAAATGTACAGGTTATTTTCCGATATACAAAAAGAAAACCTACCATTCTCTTTAATCATTCAATACAGCTCACAGCACTCTACCACACAGCTGCATGTAGTGTTTTAGTGCAAAAGGAAATACAAATATAAAAAGATGGAGATTTGAATAAAAAAAAACAGTGGTGTTAGAGGTGAGTGTCTGCTATGGGTATTCTTCTAAGTTCTACAATCTGTGAGTTAGCCATGCTGCCTCCATCCTGGCTGCCATGGTAGGAATCATTATCACTGATATTGAGGCCTGCACCTGAAACACAAAGCCAAGAAAAAAACAATGAGAACTGAAGACTGAAACAGCAAGGATGAGATCATATCCTGTTAAACAGGGAAACCTGCCCTACTTCTCTATTCTTATTACAGCAGCTCTTCTCCTCCCCCACAAAAGTACAGCAGATTTTCTGATATGGTCTATAGCTTTGCACCCACAGACTGTAGGCTCATTTAATTGAGACACATCTCTGCACCTACACTTGTTCATGCCTTTGCCTGCAACGTAGGTCACTTAAATGTCTCAGTACCTGATTGATGGTGTGAACAGGTACTCAGATGTCTACCTGGCAGTCTCTGTTTCCCTGACATCACATGCATAAATGGAAGCCTCGTTCAGGTTCCGCTCAAAATTTGACCCACAGGAGTTTTTTCTTAGGTGATTCATTTCTAGTGGTGGAATCTACCATATGATGCTAAAACGATAATTTAAGTTGTTTCAATAGGGTTCTACTTTCAACATGACCAAAAGGGCAGGTTAAATATCCTTCCTTAACTCTCCCTGCTTAAATCTACAACTGGAACTGGATAATGCATTGCGCTTTTCCTCCAGTGCAAGGTAACACTGTAGTAAACAAAGCATAAATATGAACAGCTCTTATTTGGGCTTTTTGGGACTTGAGATTCAGATTTATTCAGAACTGCACATCAATGAAATTAAGTGTGATAATTCCAAAACAGATTAACACCAGACATTACTTTCCAGTGAAATCTGTTACAAATAGCCAACGGCTAAGGAAAATTACACAGACTGGGCAAAATCCAGGGACTCCAGTGATTGCAAAGGAGTTACACCAGGAATGAGATTTGGCTCACTAGGTTCTGAAAATGTGCTCATGAAAGCCACAATTTCCAATTTTTCAGGCTAAAATATTTTAAGAAATATAAATCAGTTGTAAAGCTGACTTCTTGCTCTTCAATCCCTAGCTGGCATCCTAGGCTTTAGAATGTTTAGGAATGGAAAGGTTGTGGATCAACAGTTTTCCTTTTAAGTTTCAGAAGGTGCCTCATATCTTTTTAGGTCACCAGATGTTCTCTCCTTTAGTAAGTTTCACCATGCACTTCCAAATAGGAAACTGGAGGGGCGAGTGGGGGCACTGAATATAGGAAATGGGAAAGATCAAAGATAGTCAGGCTGTGATATGGAGAAGGACTTAGAAGGAAGCAAAGTGACAGGTTTACTTTTGCAAGAAGGTATAATACTCTGGGTGTGTGATACCTGAATTCATTCAGGAGGGAGATCACCATCAAGCAAGGGAGGTGTAAAAAGCTGTCTGATGGGGGCAAGATATACCATAATGCTAGCTGTGGAGGAGTTTAGACTCTGAATTAGCGAAGTTCTTAATTTGAGGAGTAGGTCTATTGAAGCCCGTGTGCCTACTCCCACATTTAAAGTTAGATGTGCTTGAAAGGCAACACATATAAAATAAATGAAAATTATTTTTTGTACAAAACAATTAGCCTGTAGAATTTATTGCCCCAAGATATCTTTAAGACAAAGAGGTGAGTGACTTTCAAAAAGGATTAGACACTTAAATGGTTAATGAGGATTATTTTACAATGTACATGAACCCTCATGCTTCAGGGCACTAGGTAATCACTAACTGATGGTGTTAGAAATAAATTTCTCTTGCAGGCATGTTATTCTAGAATTGTCCACTGTGGGGGTTTCCTGAAGCATCTAGCACTGGTCACTATCAGAGACAAGATTCTGGACTACATTGACTAATCTGATATTGCAATACTTGCATTCCTAAATGGAACATGGCCAGGCAGCATCCTTTTAGGAAGAAGACAACAGTACTGTTGTGTTTAAAGTAGGTTAATTCCCTTTATAACAATCACTGTTCTGGCAAAATGTTTAGGAATTGATCCTTTTTAGGAATTAGAGTTTCAATGTAACCGGGATACCAAACTACCAAACAGTTGGTCTACAGATTAGTAAAGCTAGGAGTGTTTACAAGACAAGGTTTGCAGAGTTCATTGGGCCAGCTTGTTCTTAGTTTAGGGCACATTTTGCCTCAGAACTAGATGTAATCATTTCAGAGTGAGCATGTTTATCTTGCAAAACCAGCGAGGTCCCTCCAGTGACATCTACTGGTCAAAAGATTTATTCAATGAATCCCAACACTCAGCATACTTTAATAATTGTTCCATATGAAGGGCCCAAGTTTGATCTTACTTAGCTGCCTGCACACGTATCAAGCTTTCACTATAACGTCGGTACACAATTTTGGGTGTATTTTCAACTTGTTATTTTTATCCATTGTACACATTTTCTAGGGGTATTTTTATCATATTATATACACTTACACTATATTCCGTATCCATCACACTTTTATAGTTAATGTGCAATATTAGACATTAAATACAAAAATCAGATGGTAGATATACACACACTTTTACACGTTACATCTTATTTTATGGGATTGGCTGGCTACAGAAATTGGTAGAGTAATATGTCACCAATTGATAGCCATACCTCTAGTGAAAATTTTAGGATTCAATGGAAATGAGTCCTTGGTCCTAGTGGAACCATGTCCCCCATCCACTATTTCAACTAGCACCTCTGTTAGCAGTGACAGAGGAGAAGCCAATTGAATGGGCAGGGATATCACCTTCTCCTCCTTTTCTCACCTTTTGACTTGTTCCTTTCAGACTGGATATGAGGTGAATTGGTGAGGCAAGATGGGGGAGCTAACATTGCCATTGCCTGTACCATCACTGTGGATAAAAAGGACTTTTCCCTACAAAGAGTTTATCCAGCATCTTTCAGAAATGCTAAACAACTGAACATTTCAGCCAATATTTTCAAAAGTGACTTCTAGTTTTGGGTTCCCAATCTGAGACACTGAGTCTCAAATTGAGCACGCAAAATGACGGCAGCCAAAATTAGAAGACTGTTTTGAAAATGTTGACCTGTTCTATACTATACTCAACAAATTATCATGGGAAGCGTACATGGCGTTATGTGTTGTATTTTAATAATAAATTTACTTTTCAAATTATTTTTGATTTTGGAGGTTATTTTAATTATTAATGCAGAAGGGCCAAATTCAGGCTGGCAGTGAACAAAACTGCACTAAACATTGCAAATGTGGGTCATAAACCTCCCTACCGTGGTTCTGTCATCACTTGATAATCTCAGGCAGGGCAGGCTCCAGGCACCAGTGCAGGAAGCAGGTGCTTGGGGCAGCCAATGGAAAGGGGCAGCACGTCGAGGTCTTTGGCGGCAATTCAGCGGCGGGTCTCTCAGTCCCTCTTGGAGGGAAGGACTGGCTGCTGAATTGCCGCCGAAGAATGAAGCAGCGTGGTGGAGTTGCTGCTGATTATCTTTTTTTTTTTTCCCTTCGCTGCTTGGGGCGGCAAAAAAGCTGGAGCCACATCTGATCTCAGGTGTAATGTGGTGGTGCAGGGGTAGGCAACCTATGGCACGGGTGCCGAAGGCGGCACATGAGCTGATTTTCGGTGCCACAACACACTGCCCAGATCCTGGCCACTGGTCTGGAGGGCTCTGCATTTTAATTTAATTTTAAATGAAGCTTCTTAAACATTTTAAAAACCTTATTTACTTTACATACAACAATAGTTTAGTTATATATTACAGACTTATAGAAAGAGACCTTCTAAAAATGTTAAAATGTATTAATGGCACGCGAAACCTTAAATTAGAGTGAATAAATGAAGACTCGGCACCCCACGTCTGAAACGTTGCCGATCCGTAGTAGTGCTCATGAGCCAAAAGTATGGTCTGCCCTGACTTCTGAATGACCCCTATAAACAGATCTATTCCCCAAACAGCTTATTCATACCACAGGCAAGAGAAGGAGGAAGGAACGAAACTGTGCATGAGGCCTGTTTTAGAGGCTTTTATGTGTTGAACCTCCCTTGGGCCCAGAGGGCGTGACTTCAGTAGAATGTCACCGAAAAGGAGGGGCGGGAGTGTTTGTGATTGGTGGGAATATGGTTGGAACTGAGAGGTCAGTAAGGCTAGCATGCAGCTCCAGCATTAAAATTTATGCCTAAGGAGCAATGCTTAGGAGTAATTCACTGCTTGAGGCCAGCATCCACTGATTTTCCCCTTCATCCTATCCCTTTTTGACTACATTCCACCCTTACATAACATGTGGAGATCCAGGGGCTTACTGCTTTCTAGCCAGGAGGACTGAAGTGTAGCTGTGCTTAAATGGGAGTCACTTTAAAATGGTTTTATATCTTAATTACTCTAACCCCATGTATTAGAGTGAATCAGTCTGACAGAGGAGGGGCTCATTAAGCTGTCAAGATGAGCTTGAGCACTAAAAAAGGAATCAGAGGCAAAATGTGATCTAGCTCAAAATGAATGGGTGTTATTAGATAATTAATGTAATTAGCAATAACTAATTATGGAATAATTATCCTTATTCAGTGGAAGCATAGTCCTTTGATTTATTATGAAAGCCATAAAAGAAACAAAATAAAACAAACCATTAAAGCCAACCAATTACTAGCAGGAAACAAACAAGGTTTTAGCATCAATCAACAGGCAGTACATTTTTTCATATTATTTTTCCTGGAGTAATCTTTCCTTAATCCCTTGCACAGAGCTGAAGCTCATGGAATTATGCAAACTACATGATACGGTACCCAATTTCTCTGCTTCCCTGGCACAATGCTGCATTGGAGCCAGCTTAACTGACCACTGGAGAATTCCCCCATAGTGGAATCCTTGGGTGACTTAGACTCACCATAGTGGCTCCTATTGTATTCCTTCCAATACAGGGGGCCTGGCTAGTGGAAAGGGGACATAGCTGGGTTTTCTTAGGTTCAGCAATTCCTGGCTGACAAACCACTCCTGAGATCACTGGCAGCAAGCATAAATTAGAGAAACCTTCAGGTTGCTCTGAATTATTCTGGTATGAAGTCCAGAGGTGTTATAAAGACATCTTTGCACATTCTCACGCTGAGCAGTCGGTCAGGATCTGAGCCATTATTTCTAGCATGACTACGGCTACCTGTAGAATTTTCTGGATTGACAATCTTGGGGAATGAAGTCTTCTACTTATCCTTAGACCAGGTAAAACAAAGGCAGCAAGAGTGCAAACTTCCCCACCCCACTAAAATGCCTCAACCTTTTTCTAAAGGGGCTACCAGAAATGCACTGTGCAGTACAGGGTAATATGAACACCATGTTCATGCAATCTTAGGTCATTCTCTTGAGTCTGCAGAAAGGTTGTCAGATAGTATCTAATAACAACCAAATAGAAATCCTTTTCTTAATAACCTCAAATGTGCCATTTCTTAAAAGTCTCATTTGAAAATGTATCTTTTCTCCTTTGCCTGCATCTTTTAATTGCTCTCTCGTTGTTTATCCCCGTAATTGTATTATTTAACTCTGCCATGCATTTTGGATTAAGTGTGATGGCCCACAGTCACAAAGTCTGGATCCTCATTCAAACTGTTCTCTTCAGGGTTTTCCTTGGGTACATTAGACAGGTGGGGACAGTTCAGATCTTGATTTGATTTGAATCTGGATCTGATTTATCTAGCTATTTTTATGATCTCCATTACTGGAGTTTTCTTAAAGCCTGGAGGTGTTCAGAACCAAGGTCTTGGCTCAAACTCATCTCTCATATAAAATAAAGTAGCGCTGAACTAAGGCAAACTATTCTTACTGTTGGTTAATAAACCACCATCACATTAAACCCCTGCTGTTCTCAAATTGGAACTGATGTTTTAAGGCCCACTCCTGAACACTCTTTACTATTGAACATTGTGATTACTGCTGTGAATGGCCTCGCTGACATCAATGCAGCTGCACAAAACAATAAGCACTATTATTGGTAGAAAGCATGTGCAACGTCTAACCATCTAACCCATAATGATGAAAGGCTCCATTATTATCAGAGATCGTAGTTTTCAGTGATGAAAAAACAAAATTCTCTGATAAAAAAACATAAAATCCACAATTTTCCACCACTAAAATGAAATGCTTCACAATATGTATAGGTATCAGTTGAACATGATGTTTTATTGATATACAGTAGAACCCCAATTATTCGAGCCTCCGTTATCCAGCTCTCAGTATTAACTGAACCACCAGCTGCCCAGGATGGACAGTGACTGGGGCTTGGGCGGTCAAACCCAGGAGACTGAGTAATGGAGGTTCAGATAAACAGGGTTCTACTGTATGTTTTTATTTTTTCACAAAATTGTAAAAACTAAAGATTCTCTGCAAAAATGCAAATTCCATGTTTTTCCACGGCAAATGGATTTCTAGGATCCCTGTTTATTACCAATCTTCTGTGTCATTCAGTTTCCCATAAGATTATTTTAAAAGCATATAGAAGGAAAAAATAAAACAAAAAAAAAAGGCCATGAATTTTTTAAACGAATGCCTGAAGCCAGTGGGAGCTGCCAAGTGCTCAGAATTTTTGAAAATCAGGCAACTTATTCAGATGCCCAATTATGGATTTAGGAATCTAATTTCAGGTGCCCAATTTTGAAAATCTTGGTCATAAACTTTACTAACTGCCATGGTAATTAGCAGTAGACTGGGTGACAAAATAAAAGTGTGCTGCAAAATGTCCAGTAGAAATGAACATGTCCAGAAAATGAACAGCAGAGTGGACAATGTAAAAAAACTACCACTGAAAAATGCAAAGTTAGTGACAATCTATACAAACATAATTTGGTTGCTTTGTGCCTAACCCCTAAAATCATCTTATAATTCCCTTTTTCATAAAAAAATCAATTGGCTTGCTATAGTTTTATAAAACAAAAACAAGTTAAGTGGCACCAGCAGAATGTGTATCTCTGTGTATTTATTGTAACATTGGCTGTTTATTTGGAAGCTGCACTGAATTAAATGTGGAGGACTTTCTCAAGAACAGAAAGGAACATGAACACTTTTAAATGGTTGGCGTTTCACATACACAAGACTAAAGTAAAGGGTCCCCACTGTTGGGGTACACTTTTTAATTAAATTGGAAATGTGAAACTATTCAAGGGCAGTTCAGCTTTAATGTACATATACTTTGAATATACTGCACCATATATTAGGAATTTAAATGAGAGAATACTATTTAAAGCTTAACTTTTGAGGGATCAAGCCAATCTCCACTGAAGTTAATGAGAATCATTCCACAGAGTTTAATAGGAGTTGGATTGAGTCATAAGACAGTATGAATATACTTAATAAAACAGCTGAAACCTGGTGAAGGGAGAGGGTCCCAGAGCCCAGGCTCCAGCCTGAACCTGAACATCTACACTGCTTTTTTCAGCCCCACTGCGTAGGCCCTGCAAACCCAAGTCCGTTGACTCGCTGCTGTGGGGTTTGTTTATTTATTTGGTTTTACTTTGCTATGTAGACTTATGCCTAAAGTATTTGGAGAAAAATGTTAAACTTTCAACCTTTCCTGGCTTCTGTTGGTTTGCGTCACAGGCTTAATGTTATTCAAATGATGCTTTTGTAAGCCTATTTCCCTTTGTTATTTCAAGTAACATGGTCATTATTCTTAGTTCATAGAATAACAGTTCACACCAAAACAAAAATGTTCTAGATTTGCACTGGCAATCAAGAACGTGTTAGCAGCAATTGGATCTTCCCTTTTAGTGACTCCCTGGGAAACTGTTATGTTAGGACAAAGCATAGCATACAGGCTTCTAGAAACAAAGAAAAAAAACTGCTACTCACCAGTTTTTAAAGCAAATATTAAGTCATCAAACTCCTGTGATTCCTCATCAGCCACCAATAAGCCATTACTAAATCCTCCAGAAGCGTTGAAGGCATTCCCATTTTGAGGGCTCTGTTTAAAAGAAGCACTGGCCTGACTAGCTGGCCGCAAGGATGCCCTCTCCCAGTCTGCTGGCACCTTAAATGAGTTAAAAAGTCTCAAAGTTGCAGTTACCATCAAAGCTATAGTACATGAATAGTCCTGTCTGTCTACATTCTTAACCAGCCCCTCATCACTACAGTATCTGAATGGTTTGAACCCAGGACTATGCAGGATCAGGGAAATTGTAATGGGCTCTTTTGTGCCTCTTCCAGGGGAAAGTCTAGTTCAATGTTTTTCTTTTTAAAATGACTGCAATTGATTACAAGTAATTTAGCTTTGTGTCCATTATGGATTAAAAAAGTAATCCAACTTTTCCCTATATCTGAACATTCTCCTCAGGTACAAAGAAGTTCCCACCGAAGTACTCTAAAATTCCATTCAAAATCTCTTTGTTTGTTCTTTCTTTGAATGTCAACATTGTTGCCTTTCCCCCTCTCCTGAGACCCTCCAATACAGTCTTTCCTCTCCATACCATCAAAGATCCTCTATCTTCCGCTTCATACAACCCTTCATTGGCGTCCCACTCATCCTTCCTCCCGTCCCATGACAATCTTATTTATCTGTTTAAGTAATTCATCTTCACAATATTATGTGCCTTTGAAAATGCTGGGGCAGAGCTTGGGAGTACATCCCATCAGCCACCTAATTCTAAACTAGAGCTGGCCAGAAAACAGAATTTCTGTCCCAGAAAAAAAATTGAGTTGAATTGTTTTTGTTTTACATAACTCAATATGTGATAAATCCATAAAGATCAGAGGTGAAAACCTGCCCGTACTGAAGTCAACAGGAGTTTTGCCATGGACCTCAATGAGGCCAGGATTCACCCCACAATTACAGTAATTTGGGAAGTATTTTATGTTGACTGTGACCTACTTTTCAAATACGCAATCTGTGGCTAACAAGCAATGTAAAAAAACAACAACCAGGGAAAACTGATCTATAGATCTGATGTTACTGGAGAGCTGTAATTCACAGAAGCACTACCATGCCTGAGAATAGCAACTTTTATTGTACAAACTAATGTCATTATATATAGAATTATATAATTGAGACATGAAGCATGAAAACAAATATAATCTCACCCCGGCAATTCACAGGTGGTCATCTCACATCTATGTATATCACTGTTTCCCCATTCAGCTATACAACTGGCCTCTTTACAGTAAGTATGATAATGATTATGAGGTATAGAATACAGGTACCTCTTCCATAGCACTGATCAGGTTCTGCGTAGACTTGCTGATCTCTCCTCCTGCTGGGGGCATCCCACTGCCATGTGTGAAAAAGGCAGAGCCTGGGCTTGTATGTCCATTCATATCTATGGTGTAACTTGCTTTCACAGGGCAACAAAGCTGGTTGTGTAGGATAAAATACACCACAAAGACATAAAGGCCCTGGGGAAAAAGAAAGCAGCAATGAAATGAAGCAACCCTAGACTGGGAACACAGGGTCATGACAAGATTCTACATGCTGTAGCAGATGCCTCCTATAACTCCAACAGCCAATGGTTCATATGATTGGGATATGATACACTGAGAAGGTTCATTGTAAAACACAGGTTTAGAAGTTAACAGAAAATGTAATCTTATGTCTGGAGGCCTCCAGTAATGGGTCATTAAAAATGAATATCTGGTTTAACCCACCCCATTGTGAAGCCAAGATCACAGCAAAAAAACAAGTTTCACAACTATCACAACAGTGAGAAAACAGATTTAGGGACTGCTTTCCAATGGAAATTGGCAACTGCTGACCACTTATTTTATTCTGCCAGCCACTATTTTTTGTTCTCTTATTGACCTGCTGGCTCCTTACATTCCTGCCCTAATATCAATCTCATGCAAACTGCATTGCTGCCATCATTGATATCACGCTGCAGTTTTAAAAGAAATTCTCCAGTGGCTTTCATTTATGATTTTTACAAGAACCCTCTGTATGTCTCGGTGGCTCTTCTTTAAAACTTGCTAATTTTGACCTTTAAGTTGAGCCAACAAAAAGTGTTAAAACTGTGTCTTTTGTCTGCACAGAAATCATATCATTTAACTTTTGGGAATGAAATCTGACTCTCTCTTTCTGGTCTGATTGTTAAATTATATGAATACTGGGGGCGCAGGAGGGAACAACTTGTTAAATAAAGAAGAGATCTGCAGAAAGGAGAATTCAGGAAGGCTTCCTGGTATTGAATTTGCATTGTTTTAATGGCTTCTTCTGTCCTCAGGATTATGAAAAAACTAAATAGGACAAGTCATTTGAAATGTACCCTGGAGGCATGAAACTTGTAACTGAGATTATAAATAGTAAATGAGCTTTCATTTAGCCTCTTATTCTCGGGCATTTCTAATGTTTGCAACTTTAAATATGAAACGAGACTGGGAACACCCAGTTTCTGCATGTATGCACACCCACGCGACAGACTGACTGAAACCACACTTTATCAGAGTCACAGATTCATAGATTTGAAGGCCAGTAGAGACCCTTATGATTATCAGGGCCTGATTAAAGACTTTTAGAGCCCTACGCACTATGGAAATTGGGGGGGGGGCGCTACCTACCTTAGACTAGACAAAGAGGGCCCAAGCCTGTGGGGTTGCTGCCCTCTCCATAAGAATGCGGTGTGGGGGGGCATGTCCTGTATGCAGCTAGGGGCCTGCTCCCAATCCCATCTATTCCTGAACTCAGGCTCTGCTGCCTGTAGGAGTAGTATCCCCAGCCCTGCTTCTGCCTCTGGGCTCGTCTTGCCTCAGGCCTGGTAGGATCTGAGTCCAGCTGGGGCGGGAAAGTTGCTTCCTGCACCATTGATGGTGGTTGCAAAACCTAGTGGCATTATGACCCTGTAAGCCAGGTCACAACACTACTCACTCACTCTAAAGTTTTGCTTTGTTTTGTTTGTGGGTGCAGTTATGTATAAAAAAAAACTCTGCACTTGTAAATTTCACTTTCATGATAAAGAGATTGCACTGTTTTTCATTTTTATAGTGCAAATATTTGTAATAAAAATAATAATATAAAGTGAGCAGTGTACACTTTGTATTCTGTGTAGCAACTGAAATCAATGTATTTGAAAATGCAGAAAAACATCTAAAAATATTTAATAAATTTCAATTGGTATTCTTTTGTTTAACAATGCAACTAAAACTGCAATTAATCATGATTAATTTTATCATGATTAATTTTTTTAATCACGTGAGTTAACTGCGAATAATGAACAGCCCTAGTATAAAGCATAAAAAGGTATGTTGAAGCAATTCTAAGAAGAATTGATGATAGTAAAATCATTGCACGCCAGAGTTCAGACAGTCTATAGAAATTCAATCTCTAAGAACCCATTCATAAAAGTTGCACACATATTTTATGTACCGTTTGCATTTTTCAAAAAGAATCTGCATATTGAAAATGACTCACATGAAAACTGCGCACTCCCTTCCAATCGAATTGAAAGGATATAGGATTTTGCTGTGGAGGGCCAAATTCTGCCAGGCCCTGCCATATGTCCTGCCAATGGACACTCTGACAGAAAAACCTGATATGATGCAAAGTGCCACTGAGGATTGGCAGTCAACTAGCGCTGCTGCAAAAGCAGATGGAGCTGGCCAATGTGGGGGCATGATTAGGTAACTATGGTGCCCCAGTGGAAACTAAAGCTGCCTCCTATACAGAAATTTCAAGGGAAAACAGGTGGTGGCACTAGCCTGGGTAAATCATCTCAAATGAATTTGCTTGAAACATACTAGAGCAGGCAGATGCAGAAAGGTGCCCTTTGCACTTCCTTCCCTCTTCCCTGTGCCAGCAAGAGTGAATCTGCCTTGAAACATTCTAAGCTTTCCCTGGGCATCTCAAATGGAGTGTGCTCTTCCAACAAGAAAGGAAAGGTCAGTTCAGAACAACTGCTATCCCTCAAGTAACTGATGAATTAATTGGGGATCAGGGAGGCATAGGGAATCCCTGGACACATTCCCTTTCTCCCATGCATACTCCCATGCCAACATGGGGCATGAGTTCCTAGAGTGGCTCCATACCAGCAGAAGATTACCAATTTAGGCTGGAATCTGCCAGTGATGAGAGATCAAGCTCCATTACCAAACCCAAGAATCTAGAACAGAGGCTCTCTCTCTCTCTCTGCAGTGCTGGTACATGGGAGGAGGGGTATCTTTGGAGAGTTTAAGGCGGGAGTACAGGCTGCAAACAACAGCAGGCAGTATGGTTGTTTTGTGCACTGCACTGCACAGCCCAATTCCAAAGGAGAGCAGTGACATAATTATGTGACTATGGAGCCCCAGAAGAGATTAAAGCTGCCCTCACTGATGTGGCAGGTGGCTGCTTGCTGCTCCTTGTCAGCCCAAGCCTCCAGCTCAACTTATTCCACTATATGAATTATATTTTTAAACATTTAAATTGCAGAAGTAGCTGGAGGTCTTGATCTGGGATCAGCGCCCCATTGTGCTAAGCAGTGTATGAATGAATAGAACAAAGACAAGTCCCTTTTCAGATATCTCATAGTTAAGGCTGGGTGCAACAGGTGGGTGAACAAATAAGTGGATGTGAAGGACAAGGCAAAAAGATGGGCATATATGCATAAGTAAGTAGGTTTGGTGGTCACAGTGGGACATTATCCTAACCAGATTAGTAGCTACTATGCAGGTTTAATTCTGAGTGTATTCCAAACACTTGTATCCAGAGGAACTGTTATTATATTAGTCGAGATTCAAAGAGATTGAGAGACCAACCAGCTTCATCTGTACAATTCAACTCTTAAAATAACTCTTCCTTGAGTTACACAGTAGTGGGGAACACACAGTGACAATTTACTAGCAGCAGCTAGGCTTCAACACCCCAGGCTTATGGCAACAAAGCATCATTATAGAAGTGCCCCAGCTCTGCTACACTTAAGGTTAAGACCAACTGCTGTTGGCTGGCTACATCTGCCTCATCTATAATTTCAGTACTTTCTTTGTAAGTACACTCTTGGTCCAGAGGGGCTGATATTAATCATACAATAGTTTTAAGGTCAGTGACCTACAGTATTTATTCCCTAATTTAAAACTGTCAGTTATCATCTTGCAAGAGCAGACACAGAGACAAACAGCAGAGATACTTCTCTCAGGACCTGGAAGTCTCTCAGTGTTCTTATGAGAGCCACCAAGCAGCTGTTGCAATCGTGATGGTTATTGTTATTGTTGAAGGCTGGAGTGGAATTTCATTATGTGACATCCAGAGCAGCTTGGTGATGAAATTGCTCCTCTATGTTTTTCCATAATGGATACATAGACTTCTCAGATAACCTTTCTGAGTCAAAGGGCACAGTCAGGTATTAGAAACATGAATCCTGACTCTTAGGCCATGTCTACACTATCACTTATGTCAGCAAAACGTATGTTGCTCCGGGGTGTGAAAAAAAAACCACCCGAGTTTCGCCAGCATAATTAATAGTGTACACAGCGCTATGTCAGTGGGAGAACGTCTCCTGTCAACATAGTTACCGCCGCTCTTTGGGAGTGGTTTACTTATGTTGATGACAGAGTTCTCTCCCATCAGCATAGAGCAGCTATACAAGGGATCTTACAGTGGCACAGCTGTCCTGGTACAGCTCTGCCACTGTAAGCTCCCTAATGTAGACATAGCCTTAGTTCTCTCACCCCTGTGCTCTCACTATTACAACATTGCCATCCAAGCAGAAGCTGAGAAAGCAACTTAAATTATGACTAGGGAAAGCAACACTCCTTGCTATGCATCATTTACAAAAGCATTACTTTCATAGACTCATACATTGCAAGGCCAGAAAAGCCCACTGTGACCATCTAGTCTGAATAGGGTGACCAGATGTCCTGATTTTATAGGGATAGTCCCGATTTTTGGGTCTTTTTCTCCTATTACCTCCCACTCCGTGCCGATTTTTCACACTTGCTGTCTGGTCACCCTAAGTCTGAACTCCTATATAACAGAGGCCATAGAACTTTCCCAAAATAATTCCTAAAGCAGATCATTTGGAAAAACATCCAATGTTGATTTTAAAATGGTCAGTGATGGAGAATCTACTCTGACTCTTGGTAAATTGATCCAATGGCTAATTACTGTATATATTCATTCACAAGCTGAATATTTTTGGTAAAAAAGTGATGCATCAAAGAGCGAGGATTGGTTTATAAACGGGCTACACCAAATTTGGTTATTTTAAACTCTATGGAATCATTGAATTGAATATATAATACATAGTCGTTTTGTTTACCTGGCGTGTCTGCAGGCATGGAGCCCCTCAGTTCCCTGTGGTTGTAGTTTGCCGTTCTGAGCCAATGGGAGCTGTGGGAAGTGGTGCGCAACTTCTGCAGTTCCCATTGGCTGGGAACGGCGAACTGCGGCCACTGGGAGCTGAGGGGCTCCGTGCCTGTGAATGTTCCAGGTGAACAAATGTCCCAACCCGCCAGCGGCTTACCCTGATGGGCTGGGAGCCAAAGTTTTTCAACCCCTGAAATATAGGGTCAGCTTATAAAAGGGTCATACAGTTTTTGCTATTTTTACCTATCCATTTTGTGGAATCGTCTTATAAATGAATGGGCTAATGAATGAATATATACGGTACTCTCATCATTAAAAATGTATGCTTTATTTTCATTCTGAAACTGTGTAGTTTAAATTTCCAGCCCTTTGATTCCTAGCCTTTCTCTGCTAGATTGAAGAGCCCATTATTAAATATTTGTTCCCCATGTAGATACTTATAGACCGCAATCCAGTCACCACTTAGCCTTCTCTTTGTTAAGCTAGATCAAGCTCCTTGAGTCTATCACTATCGGGCATGCTTTCTAATCCTTTAATCATTCTTGTGGCTCTTCTCTGAACCCTTTCCAATTTACCAACATCCTTCTTGAATTGTGCACACAAGAACTGGACATGGTTCTGTACACTGGACCAGCAGTGGTCACATCACTGCCAAATATAGAGATAAATAACCTCTCTCTAGTGCTACTCAAGATTTTGCCAGGATAGCTCTTTTGGCCACAGCATTACACTAGGAACTCATGTTCAGCTGATTATCCACCACAAGCCCCAAATCTTTTTCTGAGTCACTGCTTCCCAGGATAGAGCCCTCCATTCTGTAAGTATGGCCTACATTGTTTGTTCCCAGCTGTATACATTTAGTCATATTAAAATGCATATTGTGTGCTTCCGGCCAGTTTACCAAGCAATCTAAATTGCTCTGAATTAGTGACCTGTCCTCTTCATTATTTACCACTCTCTCAATTTTTGGGTCATCTGCAAACTTCATCAGTGATGATTTTAAGTTTTCTTCCAGATCATTCAGAGGTGACTAGGTCGGGGGCTAGGGGAGCCATGGAGGGTCCAGTGCCGTCCCAGCAGCCACCCAGGTGGAGAGAGGAAGGCGCAGGGACAGAGCTTTTCCGGCGGCTCAGCAGCAGCTGCCCACAGCACCTGCCTGGGAGAGAGCCTGGCTGCAGTGGTGGCGGACTGCCCCCCACCCAGGCTCAGCTTCTGGGGAAAGCGGCTGAGTGAGCCGGAGAGCCCCACATGGGCACATTCGGCCCCTGTCTCCAGAATAGGGTGACCACATGTCTCGATATTATACGGACAGTCCCGATTTTTGGGTCTTTTTCTTATATAGGTTCCGATCACGCCCCTGCCCCGTCCCAATTTTTCACATTTGCAGTCTGGTCACCCTACTCCAGAAGCCGAGCCTGGGCAGGGAGCAGGCTGCTGCCCCTCCCCAGCCAGGCTCTCTCCCAGGCAACTGGCTACGCTGCATGGAGCAGCAACCAGAAGTGGCTTTGTCCCACTCCCCACCTGGGTCTGGCTCTCAGGGAGGGTAGGGGGAAGCCAAACATGTAGGGGGGACCTGGAGCAACAGCGGGTAATGTGGGGTGTGAGAGAGCATAGGGGTCCCAGGCTGCGGGTGGAGTGGGAGGGAGACACGTGGGGAGGTCACATATCCTCTGCTTTAGCTGGTGCCCCCCAGTATGGGGAGGCACCAGTCATCTGGTCACTGATAAAAAAGTTAAATAGCATAGGGCCAAGACTCAATCCATGTGGGACCCCAGTAGAAACAGACCCATTTGATGACAATTCCCCATTTTAAGACTTATTTTAATACCTATTAATTATCTCATTTTAATCTATTTAAGGTGTGACATTTTAATTTTATATCAATCTAGTTTTTTAATCAAAATGTCCTGCGGTACTAAATCAAACACCTTACGGAAGTCTAAGTACATTATGTCAACATTATTACCTCTATCAACCAAACTTGTAATCTTATAAAAAAAATCAATTTAGTTTGACCGAATCTATTTTCCATAAACCTATGTTGATCTGCATTAATTGTATTCTTTTTCTTTAGTTCTTTATCTTGCCAAAGATGGATGTCAGACTGACAGGCCTATAATTACCCAGGTCATCCCGTTCACCTTTTTTTATAAATTGGCACTATATCAGCTTTCTTCTAGTCTTCTGGAACTTCCCCAGTGCTCCAGAACTTATTGAAAATCATCGTTAATGGTCCAGTAAGCTTCTCAACTTGCCTCCAAGAGTTTTAAAAGAGCTGGCCATCTAGACTTTCTGATTTTAAATGTCTAACTTAAGTAGCTTCTGTTAACATCCTCAAGAAATAATAGTGGAATGAAAAAAGTGTTATCACCATATGATGAGATTATATTATCTGTTTTTACTTCCATCTATAAAACAAATATTTGTTGAACACTTTTGTGGTTTTTTGAATTATTATTGACAATTCTTCCATTTCCATCTACCAATGGACCAATACCATTATTAGGATTCTTTTTGTTCCTAATATATTTTTAAAAATTCTTTCTTATTGTCATTAACACTGTTGGCCAGAGATTTCTCTTTGTACCCCTTGCCTTCCCTTATCAATTTTCTACAATTCCTATCTTCTGATATTCACTACTATCAACTTCCCCTTTCTTCCATTTGTTGCATTTATTTATTTATTTATTTATTTATTTACACTTTCCCTCTAAGTCAGTTTGCTTTTTCACCAGCATGGCCTTCTTCCTCAATTGTGGGATTATGATTTTTGGGGCATCTAGCAAGGTGTTCCTAAATGATTCCCAGTTATCATTCAAAACTTTCTGATTAAATTCTTCCTTCCAGCTGATATGGCTCATATTTGTTTTCAGCTTTGTGAAACTTGCACTGTTAAAGCACCAAGTATATATATTATTGGTCTAGACTCCATATTATAAATACGATCAATACATGATCACTTGTATCTAAGCTACCTGTTTTTAATAGACAGAAGAGTCTTGCTAGCTGAAAAAAGGTGGATCCTTCTTTGACTCATTCCCCCAACTGACCCCAGTAAGTCTGGAGTATATGCACTCCACAGATGAGTTGGTGCAGTGATGCTATTTGCTCTCACTGTGGTTATGTATATATTCAAAGGGATTTTAAACATTACCTTCACTACACTTATTGACTGTTGCAAAATCTAAGTGTACTCACTTTGCTTTTGTCAATCAGGTGGTTCTGAATATACAATGCTGAGTTCCAACAGCTGTGAAGACTGAAATGCCCTGCACCAGAGTACATTGACCTATGCCTAATTTTAGCTATAAGTCAAATATTAGTAGCAGCTGATTGTTTGCTTTGATAGAGCATTAGAAAAGTGCACACACCAGTATCGTGTGTAGTGGCAACTTTCACAGTGTTATGACTTTTTTTGAAAAGCACTCCTCAATGACAATGTAAATAAGGGGTAGCAAAGCAATGGATTTTGCTATTGTGTTTGTTATTAATTGCTTTGACCAAGCTGGTACCATTCTCAGTGACAATGAAGTCAACTTCCAGAAGCCAGGTACCCACCTTCTAGCCAGATGCCTAGAATTCCTTGCATACTTTGAATCCAATATGTTTAGGGACATGTGGGCACATGGTCTTTGCTGAGGAGTGAACAGGGAAAGGTTATGCTGCTGGCACTACCAGACCTGCAGCATGATGGAGAATGAAGCAGCAAGTGAACCTGGTAACAAAAGCACCAGTTCAGTGAGGCCAGCCAACTACTCCAGTAGGGGATCAAAGATAAACAGGCACAGGTTAGCAAGGTATTTATGCTGCTCAGGTGTCAGCAGTGCACCTAATGCCATTTTGCTCAGAATTTTGAAAAAATCTGATAAATACAAGGCTGGCCTCACTGTTCTCGAGACCATTCTACATCTTGTGTGCAAAAAATCAATAGTTGCCCAGAGCCAGTGTCCTGTACAAACTTCACAAATTCATGGCTGTATCTCATAAGTTAGTTCTGTGATGTGCAGGGGTGAGGCTGAAACTACTTGAATTTAGAATGAAAAGATTACATGATGAGACTAGTACTAACACTGCTGCTCTGGTGTTGCTTTTTTCATACTGAGAGTGGCTGTGGCAGAAGAGAAGGGAGGATTAGAGGACAGAAGTGCTGGTGCTGCTACTGGTACCCGAAACAGAAAAGCAGCACTACTACCAGCAGAAGAGTAAAATAATATGAATGTGAGGAAAGACAGGCAGTGTCAGCTGGCCTGCTGCCACCACTTTTCTTCTGCATATATAGTGATTCACTGGAAATTGTGGCTGTGATATTGAATTCAGACTGCGCAGCCTGGTTTTTTTTTTTTTTTTTTTTGGCTGTATTGGAGAATACTCTTCATACACTAAATAGAATGTTTCTTATTAAGATGATTCAATACGGGGTGCCTGTCAGGTCTTAAGTGTCAGAGGGGTAGCCATGTTAGTCTGGATCTGTAAAAGCAGCAAAGAATCCTGTGGCACCTTATAGACTAACAGACGTTTTGGAGCATGAGCTTTCGTGGGCGAATACCCACTTCCTCAGATGCATGTAGTGGAAATTTCCAGGGGCAGGTATATATATGCTAGCAAGCAAGCTAGAGATAACGAGGTCAGTTCAATCAGGGAGGATGAGGCCCTGTTCTAGCAGTTGAGGTGTGAAAACCAAGAGAGGAGAAACTGGTTCTGTAGTTGGCAAGCCATTCACAGTCTTTGTTCAATCCTGAGCTGATGGTGTCAAATTTGCAGATGAACCGAAGCTCAGCAGTTTCTCTTTGAAGTCTGGTTCCTGAAGTTTTTTTGCTGCAGGATGGCCACCTTAAGGTCTGCTATAGTGTGGCCAGGGAGGTTGAAGTGCTCTCCTACAGGTTTTGTATATTGCCATTCCTAATGTCTGATTTGTGTCCATTTATCCTTTTCCATAGAGACTGTCCAGTTTGGCCGATGTACATAGCAGAGGGGCATTGCTGGCATATGATGGCGTATATTACATTGGTGGATGTGCAGGTGAATGAACCAGTGATGGTGTGGCTGATCTGGTTAGGTCCTGTGATGGTGTCGCTGGTGTAGATATGTGGGCAGAGTTGGCATCAAGGTTTGTTGCATGGATTGGTTCCTGAGCTAGAGTTATTATGGTGCGGTGTGCAGTTACTGGTGAGAATATGTTTCAGGTTGGCAGGTTGTCTGTGGGCAAGGACTGGCCTGCCACTCAAGGCCTGTGAAAGTGTGGGATCATTGTCCAGGATGGGTTCTAGATCCTTGATGATGCGTTGGAGGGGTTTTAGCTGGGGACTGTATGTGATGGCCAGTGGAGTCCTGTTGGTTTCTTTCTTGGGTTTGTCTTGCAGTAGGAGGCTTCTGGGTACACGTCTGGCTCTGTTGATCTGTTTCCTTATTTCCTCATGCGGGTATTGTAGTTTTGAGAATGCTTGGTGGAGATTTTGTAGGTGTTTGTCTCTGTCTGAGGGGTTAGAGCAGATGCGGTTGTACCTCAGTGCTTGGCTGTAGACAATGGATCGTGTGATGTGTCTGGGATGGAAGCTGGAGGCATGAAGGTAGGCATAGCGGTCGGTAGGTTTTCGATGTAGGGTGGTGTTAATGTGACCATCACTTATTTGCACTGTGGTGTCTAGAAAGTGGACCTCCCGTGTAGATTGGTCCAGGCTGAGGTTGATGGTGGGGTGGAAGCTGTTGAAATCGTGGTGGAATTTTTCCAGAGTCTCCTTCCCATGGGTCCAGATGATGAAGATGTCATCAATGTAGCATAGGTAGAGAAGGGGCGTGAGTGGACGAGAGCTGAGGAAGCGTTGTTCCAGGTCGGCCATAAAGATATTGGCATATTGTGGGGCCATGCGGGTGACCATATCAGTGCCACTGATCTGGAGATATATATTGTCATCAAATTTGAAATAGTTGTGTGTAAGTATAAAGGCACAGAGCTCAGCAGCCAGTTGTGCTGTGGCATCATCAGGGATAGTGTTCCTGGCAGCTTGTATTCCATCTGTGTGTGGGATGTTTGTGTAGAGAGCCTCTACATCCATGGTGGCTAGGATGGTGTTTTCTGGGAGGTGACCAATGCACTGTAGTTTCCTCAGGAAATCAGTGGTGTCAGGAGATAGCTGGGAGCGCTGGTGGCATAGGGTCTGAGTAGAGAGTCCATATATCCAGACAGTCCTTCAGTGAGAGTGCCAATGCTCGAGATGATGGGGCGTCCAGGATTTCCGGGTTTGTGGATCTTGGGTAGTAGATAGAATAACCCTGGTCGGGGCTCTAGGGGTATGTTGATTTCTTCTGGTGTTAGTGTAGGGAGTGTCCTGAGTAGATGCTGTAGTTTCTTAGTGTATACCTCAGTGGGATCTGAGGGAAGTGGCCTGTAGAATTTGGTATTGGAAAGTTGTCTGGCAGCCTCCTTTTGGTAGTCAGACCTGTTCATGATGACAACAGCACCTCCTTTATCAGCCTCTTTGATGATAATATCAGGGTGGTTTCTGAGGCTGTGGATGGCATTGCGTTCTGCACAACTTAGGTTGTGAGGCAAGCGATGTTGTTGTTCCACGATTTCTGCCTGTGCACGCCGGCGGAAGCATTCAATGTATAGGTCCAGACTGTCATTTCGACCCTCAGGAGGAGTCCATGTGGAGTTCTTCTTCTTGTGCTGTTGGTGGGAGGGCACCTATGTATCAGTGCACTGTTCAATGTTGTCCTGGAAGTATTCTTTGAGTTGGAGACGGCGAAAGTAGGCTTCCAGATCGCCACAGAACTGTATC